>NC_069509.1:175514814-175782314 GCF_027579735.1 Bombina bombina | reverse complement strand
CCTAATAATTCTGCACTCCCTGTACACACGCATATACACACACACATACACACACAACACACACACACATATATATATATATATACACACACACACATATACACATACACACACACTCACACATACACACACATACACACACAACACACACACTCACACATACACCCACATACACACACACATACACACACACAACACACACACACATATACACATATACACATACACACACACTCACACATACACACACACATACACACACACAACACACACACTCACACATACACACACACACACAACACACACACACACAAACACATACACGCACGCACACATACAACACACACACACACATACACACACAACACACACATACAACACACACACACACAACACACACACACACATATACACACACAGATACACACAACACAAACACACACACACATCACACGCACACAACACACATACACGTACACATACAAAACACACATACACACAAAACACACACATACACACACACAAACACATACACGTACACACGTATGCACACGCGCACATATACGCACACACACATACATACATACACACAAACATATATATATATACACACACACACACACATTACCCATACAGGACCCAGCACTCGCTCAGCAATGCATCTTCTGGGGTGCACTCCAACCAATAAACATAGATACTCCAAAAGAAAGGCACTCTCCGGTTTTCATATTAACATATCTTTTACTGCATAAACAGCATTAACGTTTTCAGGATTCCTCCCGTCCTCAGACACAGTTACATTACTTACCACCTTATAAGTGCTCCCCACTCATCTCCCCGTGCATACTGATCTGTCACTTCTGGAAACTCTGCAGCGTTTTTTATATATAGGTTTAAAAATGCCTGTATATAGTCCGAAATGCGTCACCTTTTTATTCATTTTGTCTTTTTCACTTTTTTTGGACCTTTCAAGAGTACAAAAGGTGTCCCCACCCAAAGTCGATGCTTCCTGTTATCCACCAGGAAAGCGGGGGCATTCATTTTGGACTCTAACCAGGGTTCTTGTGTCGATTGTTACGTCACTCGTTCTTTACCTGATTACAGGCACCCTCCTAAACAAGGCCTTTTTTTGCCACTTGGAGGGCCAGTATTTGTATGTTTGTGTGGATTTTTTTAATCTCCTCTATATGTTCTTTCAGTATGCCATTTATTTGTAGATTTTAATTTAATATTACATTTTTAAGTTTTAGAGACAGATGCACACTATCTCCCTTCCTCTGTTTTCTTTTTACATGTTGTAACTGTACTTTGTAACGTATTATGTGTTTTGTGACACTTTTTTGACTTGCGAAACAGTTAACCACAGCTCTGAGATTGTGGTGATGATTCTAGCGTAAATTGTGATTGCGTGAGTTCTATCGCGATTGTGCTCAACTTGTAATATGAGTGCAATTTAACCTGTGTGCAAACGATCATGAAAACTCTCGCGTGAAGGTTTGCGGGCCCTTGTGATCTAGCCCTTAATGTTGAAAATACATTTTGAGTTTAAGTTCATTTTTACTTCATAACTAATTATCTTCCCTACATTATGCTACTGGATTCAAATTTTTTTCACAATCAACAAAAATAAATATTACTTTTAACTGCTGTATCTATGTTTATACTGGTATAAAGCTGCAAGGTAATATGAAAAACATGTTTAAAAGGATGTTTAAAGGGACATGAAGACCAACATTTGCCTTATGATTCGGATAGAACATAACTTTTTTAACAATTATCCAATTTACTTCTATTATCAAATCTGTTTCATTCCTTTGGTATCCTTTTTTGAAGCAGCAGCAATGCACTACCTGGGAGTTAGCTGAACACATCGGGTGACCGAATGACAAGAGCCTAGGAGTGCATTTCTGAGTCTAAGCCTATTTTGTTTTGCTATTCAACAAAGGATACCAAGAGAATGAAGGAAAATAGGAAACAGAATTGGAAAGTTGTTTAAAATGGCGTTTCTTTTAATTATATGCTCGATTTGAAGTATGAATTTTTTTTTTTTACTTGTATATTCCTTTGAGGAGCTATAATACAGAAATAAGTGTCGACAAAAGATCACTAAATACACATATGCACTTGCATGAATTCTATTTCTCATCAATTACTTATGAAACTTTTTAAATAAGTCTCACAAGTCATGACAAAGCGCTTCCTGCCCACACGTTTTTTTTATTGTAACATATCCTTTAAAAGGTGATATCTGCTTGTTACATCAAAATAACAATCCAATGGTTTTGTGCAAATAATTGGTTCATTTTAAGAAACATCTGTTTCCTAATACCCCCCCCCCCAGAATTATAGGTTTTTCTTGGACAGTGAGATATTATGAGAAAATAATATTAATTAACTGAAACAGGTAAGGTAAGCTTGTGACTTTTCTTGAGCATAATTAACACCTAAACTTCTATACATTAGCATCTAATTAGTGGTTGTCTTTAACTTTCATATAACTGTAGTGCTTGCGATCTTTTTCCTTACAATTGTTTGAGACTTTCTAAAAATTCAATAGATTTTTTTTTAAGCATGATTATCCCCACTCATTGAAGATGATAATTCTCTTGTCTTATTTTTTTGCTGAAAGTAACGATTTCTAGGGCAATTGAAACTCTGTATTCAAAATCCCTCTGATATCACATCACAATAGAAAGGAGTTATAGTGAAAAAGTTATTTGATAATTAGTCTTTCCTGAATAGTTAAATAGAAACTGTGAATAATATTTTTCTACTAACCTTGCAATTTAACAAGAAGGTTTAAGACAAGGATTTGTATAATACAGTATAAGTAAATTATAGTATGCAGAAACATCAAGGATGTTATTTTTACTTAAATAACTATAAACGTTTAACGCAAAATTAATAGTTCAGGTGCACATCGTTTTTCTTTAAAAGGATATGATATTCATATGCTAAATCACTTGATAGTGATGCAGAAAAACTGAAAATAAAGAATCACCTGAACAGCTCTATGTAAAAAAGGAAGATATTTTATTTCAAAATTTCTTCAGCTCACCAGAGAAAGTGCTCAGTGATCCAAAGCTTCACTTTTTACTCTCATCTGCATCAAGAAAAAACGGCCAATATGCATCATCACATTATTTTGTGTTTGGAGGTTCACGCTCGTATTATGAGATGAAAGTAAAAAGTTTGTGCATTCGTAAAGTAGCAGTACCAAATTTGACCCATAGGGGCCGATTAATTAAAGTGCGGATGGACATGATACAATGTAGCTTATCATGTCTGCCGCACATTGATAAATGTCAACAGCATACGCTGTTGGCATTGATCATTGCACAAGCAGTTCTTGTGAGCTACTTGTGCAATACCTCCCCCTACAGATTCATGGCCAGTCAGCCGCTAGCAGGGGGTGTCAATCAGCCCAATCATATAGGATCGGGCGGATTGATGTCCGCAGCCTCAGAGCAGGTGGAAAAGTTATAGAGCAGCGGTCTTTAGACCGCTGCTTCATAACTGCGGTTTCCGGCGAGCCTGAAGGCTCACACGGAAACAGGGGCATTAATCTCCATTCAGATGTTAGCTTACTGTATTTTCTGTATGTTATGTCCACTCGGATCTTGATTATTGGGCCCCATAGACTTCAAAGAAGCCTAAAAAAGTTGAAAAGAGACTTAACACACCCGAGTCTCACAAACACGTTTGCGGTTATTGAAAAGTGCAACAAAAGATGTTAATATTACATATTTCATAATCCAATGTTCTGCACATTGCAGAATATGTTCTATTTATTCTTAAATAGATAATTGATGGATTTTTGCTCATATACAGTATATATATTTATACCTATATATATATATATATATATATATATATATATACTGTATATACTGTATATATATATATATATATATATATATATACATAAATGATTATATATAGGCACAGATATATATAAGAATATCTATTTAAAATAATTAGAAGATATTCTGCTATGTGCAGAACATTGGAATGTGTAATATATTTACAGTAAATACACAGCAAAACACTTCAATAATATGAATATTGCATAAATATGATTTTTCATGTTTTCATCTAGTTGACTCCAAAAGGGCTCCAATGCACTTATATATATATGTCTATATGTGTACACAAGTGTGTGAAAGGTAGGCGCAGGAGGTGTCTGGCCTCTTTTCAAAATAAGTTCCTCACTAGTTTATAGGATATAAGAGGTTGAATTTAGTGCAGAAAGAAAAGGGCGCTTATACAGCTAACACTGTTAATACAAAATATCTATATACTGTATATGTCTCCAAACTCATATTTTATATATATATATATTTATGTCTCAAAACTCCATGTATGTATATTTCCTACAATAATGACGTATTGGTGTATACTTGAAGATTTATTTTACAATATAAACGATATTCGTTTTATCAGCATAAAATATAACATTTCATATTGGGAAGTCTCCCTTAAATCAGCTGCTATTTTACAAAATCAAATCTCCAAATAAGAGTATTGGACACAACAACACAAATAAATAAAATGCTAAAAGATGTTTTAAAAAATGTATAAAACACCACAGAGTCCAGTTTCAAAACCACCTTTTTTACTTTGGCCAAAATTTTCCTGTATATGTCTATAGAAACTTTGTATCCCAGCAGCCTACAGTAGAAAATTGCTGCTCAGCGAAGTATATATATACACTGTATATACACACAATCCTGGAGAGTCACACTTGTATAATTTCCACAAGCGAGTGCCGTATCAGCTGTTTGCAATCTTTGAGGAGAAAAAAACGCATTTGCTGTATCACAATATCCTTTTTACCTTGCCAAGCGGAAAACGGGAATTCCTCTCTGCTTGACTCTTACTTAGAGTAGAGGTTACCTGCTCCTCTGTTCCTGTGCAATAACGTGCGTGATTGGAGGTACGGCCAGTCACATGACCTATACGTTCCTTCTGATTGGTGCAAATCTGTTTTTCTTGTTTGGTGGGTTTGAAGTAGAAATATGTCACAAACTTGACAAAAGGCTTTTGAAATCACACTGGCACCCCACAGTCCTTCGTCTTTGACGCATTTCGCCCGTTTATAGTGCTTTATCAATATACTGTATAATATATTATATATATAATATATATAATATAAGTATACATACGTACTTACAGTATGTAAACGTTAACACTGTCTGATAATTCACTACAGTTCAACCTCATAGGCGTTTATTATGTAAAGGAGATCAACATATCTATACCCCAAAATAGTTCTAGTGTGTAACAATACTAGGTACCAAACGGTAAATTTGTAGTAGCCAAAAAGTACTCAATGATCACGAACATAAATGTTGCCGTATATTACTAGCAATTGAAACTAAATATATAAACGTATTTCAATGTCTGATTCCGACTAAGTTTTGACATAACAGTGCCATTAAACTGTGAACTGAAACACATGACTGAAGCTTCGATATTGCTGCAATGTATAAGCAGCAATGTTGGCAATAAAATAATGCGAATATTACACTGTTTTGTAAATTGATTAATCCATCAATCCCTGACATACACCAATCACAACCTACATATCATTGAGGATATTGGTAGACATTTCATAACACTTGAGACACAGAATAATGTTTAATGTATAAACCTTATAAAATATAGGATAGTCAATCTCCTTGGTTATTCTACATTAGTGTTATCTTAAAAGGTGTATTATTTGGAAAAGATATAACTTAACTACGATCGAATTGAGGAGTGCGTTAGTTAATACAATGAAATATTGGCATAAAATAAAAGTGACTTTATTGGCAAGCAAATAAGCGTAATCTACATAGTCTGGTATTTCACTAGTTATATTTGAATCAGCTGCCTTAGCTGAAGATCGTATACCTATCTGACATTGACATATCAAATTGCAAGCTCCGCTCCTTAAGAAAGAAGATTGAAGATGCTGATTGATAGAAGACTTCATCCCGATGATGGACTTCTGACTTCAGCCCGATGATGGATTTCTTCAGCCGCCGCTTGGATCCAGACTTCAGCCCGAGGATGGACGTCACTCTTCAGCCCCCCGCTTGGGCTTGGATCAAGACATCGGAGGCTCTTCTGGACAGATCGGGACCCGGTGAGGTGAAGACAAGGTAGGGAGATCTTCAGGGGCTTAGTGTTAGGTTTATTTAAGGGGGGTTTGGGTTAGATTAGGGGTATGTGGGTGGTGGGTTGTAATGTTGGGGGGGGGTATTGTATGTGTTTTTTTTCCAGGCAAAAGAGCTGAATTCTTTGGGGCATGCCCCGCAAAGGGCCCTTTTCAGGGCTGGTAAGGTAAAAGAGCTTTGAACTTTTTTAATTTAGAATAGGGTAGGGCATTTTTTTATTTTGGGGGGCTTTGTTATTTTATTAGGGGGCTTAGAGTAGGTGTAATTAGTTTAAAATTGTTGTAATATTTTTCTAATGTTTGTAAATATTTTTTTATTTTTTGTAACTTAGTTCTTTTTTATTTTTTGTACTTTAGTTAGTTTATTTCATTGTATTTATTTGTAGATATTGTATTTAATTAATTTATTGATAGTGTAGTATTAGGTTTAATTGTAGATAATTGTTGTTATTGTATTTAATTAATTTATTGATAGTGTAGTGTTAGGTTTAATTGTAACTTAGGTTAGGATTTATTTTACAGGTAATTTTGTAATTATTTTAACTATTTTAGCTATTAAATAGTTCTTAACTATTTAATAGCTATTGTACCTGGTTAAAATAAATACAAAGTTGCCTGTAAAATAAATATTAATCCTAAAATAGCTATAATATAATTATAATTTTTATTGTAGCTATATTAGGGTTTATTTTACAGGTAAGTATTTAGATTTAAATAGGAATAATTTAGTTAATAAGAGTTAATTTATTTTGTTAGAATAAAATTATATTTAATTTAGGGGGGTGTTAGGGTTAGGGTTAGAATTAGCTTTAGGGGTTAAAAAAATTATTAGAGTAGCGGTGAGCTCTGATCGGCAGATTAGGGGTTAATACTTGAAGTTAGGTGTCGGCGATGTTAGGGAGGGCAGATGAGGGGTTAATACTATTTATTATAGGGTTATTGAGGCGGGAGTGAGGCGGATTAGGGGTTAATAACTTTATTATAGTAGCGGTGCGGTCCGCTCGGCAGATTAGGGGTTAATAAGTGTAGGCAGGTGGAGGCGACATTGAGGGGGGCATATTAGGGGTTAATAAATATAATATAGGGGTCGGCGGTGTTAGGGGCAGCAGATTAGGGGTACATAGCTATAATGTAGCTTGCGATGGTGTACGGAGCGGCAGATTAGGGGTTAATAATATACAGCATGTGTCAGCGATAGCGGGGGCGGCAGATTAGGGGTTAATAAGTGTAAGGTTAGGGGTGTTTAGACTCGGGGTTCATGTTAGGGTGTTAGGTGCAGACTTAGGAAGTGTTTCCGCATAGCAAACAATGGGGCTGCGTTAGGAGCTGAACGCTGCTTTTTTGCAGGTGTTAGTTTTTTTTTCAGCTCAAACAGCCCCATTGTTTTCTATGGGGGAATCGTGCACAAGCACGTTTTTGAAGCTGGCCGCGTCCGTAAGCAACGCTGGTATCTAGAGTTGCAGTGGCGGTAAATATGCCTGTACGCTCCTTTTTTGGAGCCTAACGCAGCCATTCTGTGAACTCTAAATACCAGCGGTATTTAAAAGGTGCGGGAGAAAAAAAGCACGCGTAGCTAACGCACCCCTTTGGCCGCAGAACTCTAAATCTAGCTGTAAGAAAAAAAAATTTCTAGAAAAATTTGGTCTTTTTATTAAATCATTAGGTATTTCAACTCAGAAGCAAATTCTTTTCCCTTGTGTAGTCTCTAACTGGCTGAGTTAAGATAAGGCTATGATGAATTAGAGAATTGTTTTTGGTTAATAAGTAGTAAATTTGTATAAGTATACATTTTATGAAGACTTTGCAAAAAATGAATTGACTTTTCATCTGGTTTATTTCCTATTTGTCTTGAAAATTTACTATTTATAACTAATTTAATACAAATTCTGGTTATGCTTTTAAAGTTCATGTGTTACTTTAACAAATTAAGATCATACATTGTATATTTTTATTTTTCTAGGTATGTCATAAGCTCTCACAATAAAATGCTGTAAGCATTTTAAACAAGCTGATTTCAATGAATTAATAATGTCAGTTGTATGGTAGTGAAGTTTACTCAAAATTCACAAGACACTTATTTAACCGCCAAAAAATTATAATATATACTAAACTTTAGACAAAACCTAGTTAAACTGTAGTGAGTGTATTTGCTGCCAACTGGCTTTATATCAGCCCCAGGTGTTCTCCTGTTAATTGCTATCTCCCCTGTGAAATTCTGTGTCCCTTATTACTTTCTACTGAAGGCATCTCTCATCTCTTTGTGACTTCCAGGTTCCACATTTTTTTCTTATAGAATTCAGTGAGTTCAGCACGTGTGAAGTCTGCACTAAAATTTCTCGCCAAATTAGAATATCTTTGATTATTGGGCCCTGAGTGAGAACTTATACTGTTTCATTAACAACATTATTGTTTTTCCTATTATGGCCTAGATTACAAGTGAGGACTAGTGATGTCGCGAATAGTTCGCCGGCGAATAGTTCCTGGCGAACATAGCATGTTCGCGTTCGCCTCGGCGGGCGAAAATATGCGATGTTCGATCCGCCCCATATTCGTCATCATTGAGTAAACTTTGACCCTGTACCTCACAGTCAAAATACACATTACAGCCAATCAGCAGCAGACCCTCCCTCCCAGACCCTCCCACCTCCTGGACAGCATCCATTTTAGATTCATTTGGAAGCTGCATTCTTAGTGAGAGGAGGGACAGTGTAGCTGCTGCTGATTTAATAGGGACATCGATAGCTAGGCTAGTGTATTCAGTGTCCACTACAGTCCTGAAGGACTCATCTGATCTCTGCTGTAAGGACAGCACCCCAAAAAGCCCTTTTTAGGGCTAGAACATTAGTCTGCTTTTTTTTCCCCTGTGTAATCTAATTGCAGTTGGCTGCCTGCCTGCCAGCGTGTGTGTCAGGCTCACAGCGTATACTGTGCCCACTTGCCCAGTGCCACCACTCATATCTGGTGTAACAGTAGTGTACATTTAAAAAAAACAACATTTTTTTGACTGTGAAATAATAGCAGACAGCTGCCAGTACCCAAGATGGCCGCCAATAAGGCAGATTGGGGAGGGTTACAGAGCTTTTTTTGGCGGGGGGGGGGGATCAGGAAGGTTGAGGGGCTAAGGGGGGATGCTACACCACAGCATATGTAAATATGCAAAAAAAAATAAAAAATTTAAAAACCTTTTATTTTAGTACTGGCACACTTTCTGCCAGTACTTAATATGGCGGGGACAATTGTGGGGTGGGGGAGGGAAGGGAGCTGTTTGGGAGGGATCAGGGGGTCTGATGTGTCAGGTGGGAGGCTGATCTCTACACTAAAGCTAAAATTAACCCTGCAAGCTCCCTACAAACTACCTAATTAACCCCTTCACTGCTAGCCATAATACACGTAAGCATTTAGAGGCCTTCTAATTACCAGAAAGCAACGCCAAAGTCATATATGTCTGCTATTTCTGAACAAAGGGGATCCCAGAGAAGCATTTACAACCATTTGTGCCATAATTGCACAAGCTGTTTGTAAATAATTTCAGTGAGAAACCTAAAATTCGAAAAAAACGAAGTTTCTTTTAAATTTGATCGCATTTGGCGGTGAAATGGTGGCATTAAATATACCAAAATGGGCCTAGATCAATACTTTGGGTTGTCTACTACACTACACTTAAGCTAAAATGAACTCTACAAGCTGCCTACATGCTCCCTAATTAACCCCTTCACTGCTGGGCATAAAACACGGGTGGTGCGCAGTGGCATTTAGCAGCCTTCTAATTACCAAAAAGCAACGCCAAAGCCATATAAGTCTGCTATTTCTGAACAAAGGGGATCCCAGAGAAGCATTTACAACCATTTATGCCATAATTGCTTAAGTTGTTTGTAAATAATTTCTGTGAGAAACCTAAAGTTTGTGAAAAAGTGAACAATTTTTTTTTTATTTGATCGCATTTGGCGGTGAAATGGTGGCATGAAATATACCAAAATAGGCCTAGATCAATACTTTGGGTTGTCTACTACACTACACTTAAGCTAAAATTAACTCTACAAGCTCCCTACATGTTCCCTAATTAACCCCTTCACTGCTGGGCATAAAACACGTGTGGTGCGCAGTGGCATTTAGCAGCCTTCTAATTACCAAAAAGCAACGCCGAAGCCATATAAGTCTGCTATTTCTGAACAAAGGGGATCCCAAAGAAGCAGTTACAACCATTTATGCCATAATTGCATAAGTTGTTTGTAAATAATTTCTGTGAGAAACCTAAAGTTTGTGAAAAAGTGAACAATTTTTTTTATTTGATCGCATTTGGCGGTGAAATGGTGGCATGAAATATACCAAAATGGGCCTAGATCAATACTTTGGGTTGTCTACTACACTACACTTAAGCTAAAATTAACTCTACAAGCTCCCTACATGCTCCCTAATTAACCCCTTCACTGCTGGGCATAAAACACGTGTGGTGCACAGTGGCATTTAGCAGTCTTCTAATTACCAAAAAGCAACGCCAAAGCCATATAGGTCTGCTATAATGGCATGTCTGACACACAGTGTTGGGGCAAGGGTCCATCTGACCACTGATACCTGGTCTGCAAAGCATGGTCAGGGCAGGTATATTACCTACACTGCGCACTGTGAAGCGGGCCTAACCCTTACACTACCCGATCCATACAACATCATACCTGATGTTTTAAAGCACGTTATTCCAAACAATTTAGGAATGTTAGGTGATTTATGCCCTTTATGCATTAAAACCAGACTCTGCATCAACTATGTAATTTTCCATGGGAGTTTTGCCATGGATCCCGCTCCGGCATGCCACAGTCCAGGTGTTAGTGCCCTTGAAACAACTTTTCCATCACTATTGTGGCCAGAAAGAGTCCCTGTGGGTTTTAAAATTCGCCTGCCTATTGAAGTCTATGGTGGTTCGCCCGGTTCGCCTGTTCGCGAACTTTTGTGGAAGTTCGCGTTCGCCGTTCGCGAACCCAATTTTTTAGGTTCGCGACATCACTAGTGAGGACAAAATATTAGCACTATTGTGTGTTAGCATTGCTTGAAATGCAACCAAAAGTGCTTCTGTTTTTCATTCATATTATTTTTTTATCGCTCAAGCGATTGTCTACTGTACATTAACAGCTGCATATCATAACGTACTAGTACTCCTATTCCCTCACATAATAGACTTTAATGGGGCTGTGGAGTAAAATTCATGTGGTATATTGCTTGATCCCTAAGCTGATGGTGTGCTTAGACAATGGTGTGCTAGGCTGAGGATGTGTTAAGTCAATAGTGTGCTAGGCTGATGGTGTGCTATACCAATGGTGTGCTATATCAATGATGTGCTATACCAACGGTGTGCTATACCAAGGGAGTGCTAGGCCGATGGTGTGCTAAGCCAATGGTGTGCTAGGCTGATTGTTGTGCTATACCAAGGGTATGCTAGGCCGATGGTGTGCTAAGCCGATCATGTGCTAAGCCAATGGTGTGCTATGCCAAGGGTGTGCTAGGCCGATGGTGTCCTAAGCTGATAATGTGCTAAGCCAATGGTGTGCTAGGCTGACGGTGTGTTAAGTCAATAGTGTGCTAGGCCGATGGTGTGCTAGGCCGATCATGTGCTAAGCCGATAATGTGCTAAGCCAATGGTGTTCTAGGCTGACGGTGTGTTAAGTCAATAGTGTGCTAGGCTGATGGTGTGCTATACCAAGGGTGTGCTAGGCCGATGGTGTCCTAAGCTGATAATGTGCTAAGCCAATGGTGTGCTAGGCTGACGGTGTGTTAAGTCAATAGTGTGCTAGGCCGATGGTGTGCTATACCAAGGGTGTGCTAGGTCGATCATGTGCTAAGCCGATAATGTGCTAAGCCAATGGTGTTCTAGGCTGACGGTGTGTTAAGTCAATAGTGTGCTAGGCCGATGGTGTGCTATACCAAGGGTGTGCTAGGCCGATCATGTGCTATACCAAGGGTGTGCTAGGCCGATCATGTGCTAAGCCAATGGTGTGCTAGGCTGATGGTGTGGTAAGCCAATAGTGTGCTAGGCCGATAGTGTGCTATGCCGATTGTGTGCTAAGCCAATGATGTGCTAGGCTGATGGTGTGGTAAGCCAATAGTGTGCTAGGCCGATAGTGTGCTATGCCGATTGTGTGCTAAGTCAATGTTGTGCTAGGCCGATGTTGTGCTAGGCCAATGTTGTACTAAGCTGAAGGTGTACTAGGCTGATGTTGTGCTAGGCCGATGCTGTGCTAAGCGGATGGTGTGCTATGCAGATGTTGTGCTAAGTGATGGTGTTCTAGGCCGATGTTGTGCTAAGCTGATGGTGTGAAAAGCCGATATTGTGCAAACCCAATGTTGTACTATGCAGATATTGTGCTATGTGATGGTGTGCTAGGCCAATGTTGTGCTAGGCCAATGCTGTGCTAAGCCGATGGTGTGCTATGCAGATGTTGTGCTAAGTGATGTTGTGCTAAGCCGATGGTGTGCTAAGCAGATGTTGTGCTAAGTGATGGTGTGCTATGCAGATGTTGTGCTAAGTGATGTTGTGCTAAGCCGATGGTGTGCTAAGCAGATGTTGTGCTAAGTGATGGTGTGCTATGCAGATGTTGTGCTAAGTGATGTTGTGCTAATCTGATGGTGTGCTAAGCAGATGTTGTGCTAAGTGATGGTGTGCTATGCAGATGTTGTGCTAAGTGATGTTGTGCTAAGCAGATGGTGTGCTAAGCCGATGGTGTGCTATGCAGATGTTGTGCTAGGCTGATGTTGTGCTAAGCCGATATTGTGCAATGGAGACCAATGGTGTGCTAGGACAGTGTTGTGCTAAGCCGATGATGTGCTAGGTCGATGTTGTGCTAGGCTAATGTTGTGCTAAGCCAATGATGTGTTAATCTGATGTTGTGCTAAGCCAATGATGTGTAAAGCTGATGTTGTGCTAGGCCGATGTTGTGCTAGGCCGATGTTGTGCTATGTGATGTTGTGCTAAGATGATGTTGTGGTAAGCCAATGATGTTTTAAGCCAATGTTGTGCTAAGCTAATGTTGTGCTAAGCTGATGTTGCGCTAAGATGATGTTGTGGTAAGCCAATGATGTTTTAAGCCAATGTTGTGCTAAGCTAATGTTGTGCTAAGCTAATGTTGTGCTAAGCCAATGTTGTGCTAAGCTGATGTTGCGCTAAGCTAATGATGTGCTAAGCTAATGTTGTGCTAAGCTGATGTTGTGCTAAGCTGATGTTGTGCTAAGCTGATGTTGTGCTAAGCTAATGTTGTGCTAAGCTAATGTTGTGCTAAGCTAATGTTGCGCTAAGCTGATGTTGCGCTAAGCTGATGTTGTGCTAAGCTGATGTTGTGCTAAACTGATGTTGTGCTAAACTGATGTTGTGCTAAGCTGATGTTGCGCTAAGCTAATGTTGTGCTTAGCTAATGTTGTGCTAAGCTAATATTGTGCTAAGCTAATGTTGTGCTAAGCTGATGTTGTGCTAAGCTGATGTTGTGCTAAGCTAATGTTGTGCTAAGCAAATGTTGTGCTAAGCTGATGTTGTGCTAAACTGATGTTGTGTTAAGCTGATGTTGTGCTAAGCTAATGTTGTGCTAAGCTAATGTTGTGCTAAGCTGATGTTGTGCTAAGCTAATGTTGTGCTAAGCTGATTTTGTGCTTAGCTGATGTTGTGCTAAGCTGATGTTGTGCTAAGCTGATGTTGCGCTAAGGTAATGTTGCGCTAAGCTGATGTTGCGCTAAACTGATGTTGTGCTAAGCTGATGGTGTGCTAAGCTGATGTTGTGCTAAACTGATGTTGTGCTAAGCTGATGGTGTGCTAAGCTGATGTTGTGCTAAACTGATGTTGTGCTAAGCTGATGTTGTGCTAAGCTGATGTTGTGCTAAGCTAATGTTGTGCTAAGCTGATGTTGTGCTAAAATGATGTTGTGCTAATCTAATGTTGTGCTAAGCTGATGTTGTGCTAAGATGATGTTGTGCTAAGCCGATGTTGTGCTAAGTGATGATGTGCTAAGTGATGGTGTGCTAAGTGATGATGTGCTAAGTGATGGTGTGCTAAGTGATGGTGTGCTAAGTGATGATGTGCTAAGTGATGGTGTGCTAAGTGATGATGTGCTAAGTGATGGTGTGCTAAGTGATGGTGTGCTAAGTGATGATGTGCTAAGTGATGGTGTGCTAAGTGATGGTGTGCTAAGTGATGATGTGCTAAGTGATGGTGTGCTAAGTGATGGTGTGCTAAGTGATGGTGTGCTAAGTGATGATGTGCTAAGTGATGGTGTGCTAAGCGATGGTGTGCTAAGTGATGGTGTGCTAAGTGATGTTGTGCTAAGTGATGGTGTGCTAAGTGATGATGTGCTAAGTGATGGTGTGCTAAGTGATGATGTGCTAAGTGATGGTGTGCTAAGTGATGTTGTGCTAAGCTGATGTTGTGCTAAGCCGATGTTGTGCTAAGTGATGTTGTGCTAAGTGATGATGTGCTAAGTGATAGTGTGCTAAGTGATGATGTGCTAAGTGATGATGTGCTAAGTGATGGTGTGCTAAGTGATGGTATGCTAAGTGATGATGTGCTAAGTGATGATGTGCTAAGTGATGATGTGCTAAGTGATGATGTGCTAAGTGATGGTGTGCTAAGTGATGGTGTGCTAAGTGATGATGTGCTAAGTGATGGTGTGCTAAGTGATGGTGTGCTAAGTGATGGTGTGCTAAGTGATGGTGTGCTAAGTGATGATGTGCTAAGTGATGGTGTGCTAAGTGATGATGTGCTAAGTGATGGTGTGCTAAGTGATGGTGTGCTAAGTGATGATGTGCTAAGTGATGGTGTGCTAAGTGATGGTGTGCTAAGTGATGGTGTGCTAAGTGATGGTGTGCTAAGTGATGATGTGCTAAGTGATGGTGTGCTAAGTGATGGTGTGCTAAGTGATGGTGTGCTAAGTGATGGTGTGCTAGGCCAGTGTTGTGCTAAGCTAATGTTGTGCTAACCTGATGGTGTGCTAGGACAATGTTCTAGGCCGATATTGCGCTAAGCCAATGGTGTGCTAGGCTGATGTGCTAGGCTGACGTTATGCTAACCGGATAGTGTGCTAGGCTGATGTTATGCTAACCGGATAGTGTGCTAGGCTGATGTGCTAGGCTGATGTTATGCTAACCAGATAGTGTGCTAGGCTGATGTTATGCTAACCGGATGGTGTGCTAGGCTGATGTTATGCTAACCGGATGGTGTGCTAGGCTGATGTGCTAGGCTGAAGTTATGCTAACCGGATAGTGTGCTAGGCTGATGTTATGCTAACCGGATGTTGTGCTAGGCTGATGTTATGCTAACTGGATGGTGTGCTAGGCTGATGTTATGCTAACTGGATAGTGTGCTAGGCTGATGTTATGCTAACCGGATGGTGTGCTAGGCTGATGTGCTAGGCTGATGTTATGCTAACCGGATGGTGTGCTAGGCTGATGTTATGCTAACCGGATGGTGTTCTAGGCTGATGTTATGCTAACCGGATGGTGTGCTAGGCTGATGTTATGCTAACCGGATAGTGTGCTAGGCTGAGGTTATGCTAACCAGATGTTGTGCTAGGCTGATGTTATGCTAACCGGATGGTGTGCTAGGCTGATGTTATGCTAACCGGATAGTGTGCTAGGCTGATGTTATGCTAACCGGATGGTGTGCTAGGCTGATGTGCTAGGCTGATGTTATGCTAACCGGATGGTGTGCTAGGCTGATGTTATGCTAACCGGATGGTGTGCTAGGCTGATGTTATGCTAACTGGATGGTGTGCTAGGCTGATGTTATGCTAACCGGATGGTGTGCTAGGCTGATGTGCTAGGCTGATGTTATGCTAACCGGATAGTGTGCTAGGCTGATGTTATGCTAACCGAATGGTGTGCTAGGTTGATGTTATGCTAACCGGATGGTGTGCTAGGTTGATGTTATGCTAACCCGGATGGTGTGCTAGGCTGATGTTATGCTAACATGATGGTGTGCTAGGCTGATGTGCTAGGCTGATGTTATGCTAACCGAATGGTGTGCTAGGTTGATGTTATGCTAACCGGATGGTGTGCTAGGTTGATGTTATGCTAACCGGATGGTGTGCTAGGCTGATGTTATGCTAACCGGATGGTGTGCTAGGCTGATGTTATGCTAACCAGATGGTGTGCTAGGCTGATGTTATGCTAACCGGATGGTGTGCTAGGCTGATGTTATGCTAACCGGATGGTGTGCTAGGCTGATGTTATGCTAACCGGATGGTGTGCTAGGCTGATGTTATGCTAACCGGATGGTGTGCTAGGCTGATGTTATGGTAACCGGATGGTGTGCTAGGCTGATGTTATGCTAACCGGATGGTGTGCTAGGCTGATGTTATGCTAACCGGATGGTGTGCTAGGCTGATGTTATGCTAACCGGATGGTGTGCTAGGCTGATGTTATGCTAACCGGATGGTGTGCTAGGCTGATGTTGTGCTAAGGTAATGGATGTTCTAGATTAATGATGAGCTAAGCTGATGGTGTGCTAAGCTGATGTTGTCCTAGGCCCATGGTGCACAAGTAGTAGAGTTATTGCAGATGGATTTTTTGCTTAACTCACCTCTTGTAACATGATTACTCTCAAGATGCTCTGGTTACGATTTTGGACCATCCACTGGTAATACCAGATGGTGCATTATGCGTACTTCCAGACTGAGAGCAAGATAAAGTGCCCTGTGCTTTCGATTTTGCTCCACTTGTAATCTAAGCTAATTTTATTGTATAATGCATGTTATCAGCATACCTATAGTATTCCTGTTCGTGTCATCTTTCTTTATCATTTTTAATTGTTGCGAGTTTCTTCTGCACTCTTGTATATGTTGCAACATATTTAGCACAACTATGTTTTTCACATTCTATTTTTGTCTTAAGTAATTTGAAGCATCAATGTTCACTTTTTTTGGGAATTACAAGATGCCATTACCATTCATTTCTATCAAAGGTTGTGAATTAGATTCCTTGAAATTTGACCTTGATCTGATTACCTTGCCTACAGGCTGATTCTACCAGTGGTTCCTCATTGTGTACAACCATGACTTAAACTTACTGCCAGACTCTGGATATATTCTGTTCAACTGTCTGCCTTTGTTTGATTCTTGTCTGCCTTACTGTATCTCCTATCTACTACCCATCCATCAGTAGAGCCAGCCTTTAGTATCCTTGCTCAAGGTACCTATTCTGCTGCTATTGTCCTTCAGTATGTTACAAGTGTTTGGTCACGACCAGGGCTAGAGTATTTAAGTTTATTCCTCTAATTCCTAAAAGCCTTTCGGCTAGATTTAGAGTTTGGCGTTAGCCGTCAAAACCAGCGTTAGAGGCTCCTAACGCTGGTTTTGGGCTACCGCTGGTATTTAGAGTCAGGAAAGGGTCTTACGCTCACTTTGCAGCCGCGACTTTTCCATACCGCAGATCCCCCTACGCCATTTGCGTATCCTATCTTTTCAATGGGATCTTTCTAACGCCGGTATTTAGAGTCGTTGCTGAAGTGAGCGTTAATAATCTAACGACAAAACTCCAGCCGCAGAAAAAAGTCAGTAGTTAAGAGCTTTCTGGGCTAACGCCGGTTTATAAAGCTCTTAACTACTGTGCTCTAAAGTACACTAACACCCATAAAATACCTATGTACCCCTAAACCGAGGCCCCCCCACATCGCCGCCACTCTATTAAATTTTTTTAACCCCTAATCTGTCGACTGCACACCGCCGCCACTTACGTTATCCCTATGTACCCCTAATCTGCTGCCCCTAACACCGCCGACCCCTATATTATATTTATTAACCCCTAACTGCCCCCCCCAACGTCGCCGCTATCTACCTACAATTATTAACCCCTAATCTGCCGACCGGACTTCACCGCTACTAAAATAAATTTATTAACCCCTAATCCGCCTCACTCCCGCCTCAATAACCCTATAATAAATAGTATTAACCCCTAATCTACCCTCCCTAACATCGCCGACACCTAACTTCAAGTATTAATCCCTAATCTGCCGAGCGGACCTCACCACTTCTCTAATAAATGTATTAACCCCTAAAGCTAAGTCTAACCCTAACTCTAACACCCCCCTAAGTTAAATATAATTTAAATCTAACGAAATAAATTAACTCTTATTAAATAAATTATTCCTATTTAAAGCTAAATATTTACCTGTAAAATAAACCCTAATATAGCTACAATATAAATTATAATTATATTGTAGCTATTTTAGGATTAATATTTATTTTACAGGCAACTTTGTATTTATTTTAACCAGGTACAATAGCTATTAAATAGTTAATAACTATTTAATAGCTACCTAGTTAAAATAATTACAAAATTACCTGTAAAATAAATCCTAATCTAAGTTACAATTAAACCTAACACTACACTATCAATAAATTAATTAAATAAACTACCTACAATTATCTACAATTAAACCTAACACTACACTATCAATAAATTAATTAAATAAAATACCTACAATTAAATACAATTAAATAAACTAACTAAAGTACAAAAAATAAAAAAGAACTAAGTTACAAAAAATAAAAAAATATTTACAAACATTAGAAAAATATTAAAACAATTTTAAACTAATTACACCTACTCTAAGCCCCCTAATAAAATAACAAAGCCCCCCAAAATAAAAAAATGCCCTACCCTATTCTAAAATTAAAATAGAAAAGCTCTTTTACCTTACCAGCCCTTAAAAGGGCCATTTGCGGGGCATGCCCCAAAGAATTCAGCTCTTTTGCCTGGAAAAAAAACATACAATACCCCCCCCCAACATTACAACCCACCACCCACATACCCCTAATCTAACCCAAACCCCCCTTAAATAAACCTAACACTAACCCCTGAAGATCTTCCTACCTTATCTTCACCTCGCCGGGTATCAGCGATCCGTCCAGGCTCCGATGTCTTGATCCAAGCCCAAGCGGGGGCTGAAGACATCCATCCTCCGGCTGAAGTCTTGATCCAAGCGGGCAGAAGAGGACATCCGGACCGGCAAACATCTTCATCCAGGAGGCATCTTCTATGTTCTTCCATCTGATGACGACCGGCTCCATCTTGAAGACCTCCAGGGCGGATCCATCCTCTTCTTCCGATGACTAGACGACGAATGAAGGGCATTTTTTCATTTTGGGGGGCTTTGTTATTTTATTAGGGGGCTTAGAGTAGGTGTAATTAGTTTAAAATTGTTGTAATATTTTTCTAATGTTTGTAAATATTTTTTTATTTTTTGTAACTTAGTTCTTTTTTATTTTTTGTACTTTAGTTAGTTTATTTAATTGTATTTAATTGTAGGTATTTTATTTAATTAATTTATTGATAGTGTAGTGTTAGGTTTAATTGTAGATAATTGTAGGTAGTTTATTTAATTAATTTATTGATAGTGTAGTTTTAGGTTTAATTGTAACTTAGGTTAGGATTTATTTTACGGGTAATTTTGTAATTATTTTAACTAGGTAGCTATTAAATAGTTATTAACTATTTAATAGCTATTGTACCTGGTTAAAATAATTACAAAGTTGCCTGTAAAATAAATATTAATCCTAAAATAGCTACAATATAATTATAATTTATATTGTAGCTATATTAGGGTTTATTTTACAGGTAAGTAGCTTTAAATAGGAATAATTTATTTAATAAGAGTTCATTTATTTCGTTAGATTTAAATTATATTTAACTTAGGGGGGTGTTAGGGTTATGGTTAGACTTAGCTTTAGGGGTTAATACATTTATTATAGTAGCGGTGAGCTCCGGTCGGCAGATTAGGGGTTAATAAGTGTAGGTAGGTGGAGGCGACGTTGAGGGGGGCAGATTAGGGGTTAATAAATATAATATAGGGGTCGGCGGTGTTAGGGGCAGCAGATTAGGGGTTCATAGGGATAACGTAGGTTGCGGCGGTGTACGGAGCGGCAGATTAGGGGTTAATAATAATATGCAGAGGTCAGCGATAGCGGGGGTGGCAGATTAGGGGTTAATAAATATAATATAGGGGTCGGCGGTGTTAGGGGCAGCAGATTAGGGGTTCATAGGGATAATGTAGGTTGCGGCGGTGTACGGAGCGGCAGATTAGGGGTTAATAATAATATGCAGGGGTCAGCGATAGTGGGGGCGGCAGATTAGGGGTTAATAAGTGTAAGGCTAGGGGTGTTTAGACTCGGGGTACATGTTAGGGTGTTTGGTGCAGACATAGGAAGTGTTTCCCCATAGGAAACAATGGGGCTGCGTTGGGAGCTTAACGCTGCTTTTTTGCAGGTGTTAGGTTTTTTTTCAGCTCAAACTGCCCCATTGTTTCCTATGGTGGAATCGTGCACGAGCACGTTTTTGAAGCTGGCCGCGTCCGTAAGCACCGCTGGTATCGAGAGTTGCAGTGGCGGTAAATTATGCTCTACGCTCCTTTTTTGGAGCCTAACGCAGCCATTCTGTGAACTCTAAATACCAGCGGTATTTAAAAGGTGCGGGGGGGAAAAAGCATGCGTAGCTAACGCACCCCTTTGGCCGCAGAACTATAAATCTAGCCGTCTGTGTCCAAATATTGGACAGACATTACAGTTACTTGTTTTAATCAAAAGAGTAAGAATTCAAGATTGTAATACAAAGAAGATAAGTGTAATAAAAAAAGCTTTGCCATAAACTTTCATTTTTATTAGACCCCTTTCCTATAATTGTAATATAAAAAAAAGATGTTTTTTAATTCTGAGAATTGAAAGTGCACACTGCTTACTTCACAAGCCCAACCATGCTGCACATGTCTCCCTAACAAACCTCAGCAGAGGTGATCCAATAATATACTGCAAAATAAAGCAATTCTTCCGAACAAAATGACTATCTTTGTCTACTTGTAACTGTATTGGTTCCTCCAAATATCATAATTGAAATGGGGTGCGTTGGTCATTCAAAAACAGTTGCTGCATATAATTAGATAGATATGTTTTTGTATAGAATTGTGATCTACTGAAAATGACCATTAAAGAATATCGGAAGTTTTGTAGAAAGTCATATGGTAATTTGCTGGTGTAATTAATTTCAATGTGTTAATGTATTCAGAAAGTGTTCACACTTGGTTGATATGTTAATTTATTGCAAGCCTGCAGAAAAGTCTTGTAATTACAAGGTGCTTTGTGTCCCTTTAATTTTACATATTGATAGCCACATATAAGAAACTGTAATTATAGCATTCACAGTAGTAATCTGGTAGTTCACTGTTAAAGACAGTAAGTGTCTGGAACTGTTAAAATGTTTGTGCGCTTGTTTTCCAGTCTCTGTTCAGGAATGACCATATTTCATGGTGTGTGTTTTATGTAATGTTTGCTCAGTTGCTGTTCCAGTAATTTTATAACTCTAACGATTACTGGTGAGAAGCACGTTTTTCTTCTTGCAGCGACATGCACATTAAAAGAAATTGTAAGGCTTTTACATAGTTTGGAGTTTCCAAATTTTCACAAATTACCCTGTTGTGCACAATGTTTAATTCAGTGTTTTGCTATAATAGCTCATTTTAATGTTAAGCCAAGGCAAAATGAGATTACATTTTTTATGCATGTTTCCATAGCAACCTCGTTTAGCAGAAAGAGATTTTATGAGGGCATCGAAAACCAAGTAAAATATTGGATTGACACATTCATCAATCTATCTACTGTCTGTCAGTGTATCTATCTGTCTGTCTTTCACAGAATTTGGTAAGGCTATATATATGAGACGTAAGTTAACAGAGAGTTCGGAAAGCACTTTCCACAATATAAGAAAAGGACTTCACAAATGCTTAAAGGGACAGTCTACTACAGTATTTTTATTATTTAAAAAGATAAATCCCTTTATTACCCATTCCCCAGTTTTGCATAAACAACACTGTTATATTAATATACTTTTTACTTCTGTGACTACCTTGTATCTAAGCCTCTGCAGACTGCCTCCTTATATCGGTTCTTTTGACAGACTTGCAGTTTAGCCAATCAATGCTGACTTATAAATAACTCCATGGGCATGAGCACAATGTTATCTATATGACACACATAAACTAATCGAACCCAATAGAAAAACTATTTTTTTTTGTTAAAATAAATGCTACGTTTTATTTACTCATGTTTTTGCTTATATTTTTTCTATTGGGTTCAATGTTTTAATGCCCATTTAAGCAGCAACACTTCCTCAGTGTCAGCTGTGAAGTTCGGCTATGATTGAAGCCTTCAAGGATTGAGGACGATTCAAGCACCTGTATTGGCCTATGAACGACAAGCCTCAAGACGAGCCTCCTATCCTCTAGTGTCCGATTGGTTCACAGGGTGTGAGTGGAACTTCCGGCTTCAGCGTGGAGCAGAGTGTACGGAGCAGCACACCAGTGTTCCATCTGGACCACCTGTGAATGAAGCACGGTCTTCTTGCGGACTGTTTGGTTTGATGAGTGTATCAGAGGCAGGCTGGAATTTTCTTCATACACGCTTTTTGTCAGCAGGTACCTTAAGCCTTTTCACACGTTATTCCCAGCTGTGGAGATGTCTATACACTAAGATACTTTTGACACTTGTCACTTTATTGTTGGCTGTTTACGTGTGTGGTATTATATGCTAACGGATGTCCTTGTGTCCCAGAGAGAACTTATCCCTTTGAATTGCATTTACGGCTGTGTCTCCAATCCACTAGACTTTTTGTCTGTATACACTGCATTAACCCTTTCCTCACCCAGCATCTTCTTTGGTTGTTTCTTAAACATAAACTAATGCCCTCTTGAAAAACTGTCAAATGCATTCTGATAAGAGGCGGCCTTCAAGGGCTAAGAAATTGGCATTTGAGCCTACCTAGGTTTAGCTTTCAACTAAGAATACCAAGAGAACAAAGGAAATTTGGTGATAAAAGTAAATTGGAAAGTTGTTTAAAATTACATGCCCTATCTGAATCGTGAAAGTTTAATTTTGACTAGACTGTTCCTTTAAGGGTTTGAGCAAATAATCTCATATTATAGATGACCTAGGAAATACAAGTCCTACTTCCCTTCCCAACATACACAGCAGCTTCCTATTATATAGAGTGAGAGAGTTATAGCCAACTGAGTAACAGAAAAGTTCAGCTCAATGATGTTAACTAATTATAGAGCTTTAATGCCATTGCTTAAGATTCGTACCGAACAGTACATAATATGGTTATAAGCTTAAACGTATGTTATTATATAAATACTCATAATAAACAAGCAACAGCTAAAAACATTATCTACTTATTAAACAGCAAGCAACAGTCAAAAGTCTGTATCCAGCACAAAATCTCCCAAGGTGTGCACAAAGCTGTGAGGTGCAAACTGCAAAAGCACCCAAGAAACATCCAATGAACAAAATCACAGCAGCACCACTGTAGTATTTCCAATCTTTTTTTCTTTATTCCATGACACAAGTACAGCAATAAAATAGAACGACGTTTCGGGTTATGTACCCTTATTCATGTTCATGAACATGAATAAGGTTACATAACCCGAAACGTTGTTCTATTTTATTGCTGTACTTGTGTCATGGAATAAAGAAAAAAAGATTGGAAATACTACAGTGGTGCTGCTGTGATTTTGTTCATTGGATTATCTACTTATTACACAGTTACAATACTGGGCCAAATTACAGCAATAAATATCTGCATTAAAGACAAGAATACTTAGAACTATAAGACCCCAACCTGCAATGTGAGCAACAAAGAGTCCACAATTGTTGCTAAAAACTAAAATGCTTCATGGAATTAGAGGGGCAGCTCAGGAAGGGTTCTGCAATGAGTCTCTAAGTCCTAACATACCTGTCAACCCTGTTGTCACAAGCAAGTTCCAGCCAGGCACTCTGTTGTCTAATTCATCGTCCAAGTGACACACACCGGTAGATTGTAGTGTTTGAGAGAGCCACTTGTGTCCCACACCAGCTGAGGCAAGGCCAACATTAGCACCAGATCAGCCATCGAGCAGTGCCTTCTTATTTTGTGCTGGTAGGACACCTTATCCACAAACATCGCCAGAAAGGCACACACTAAGTATCCTGAATTCTCATCACCAAAAGTAGGAGTCAACTTCCAGACTTTCCATGTCATAGGTATATCTGCAATCATGGTAGCCAGGGGGTGTCCAGCATGGAATTAAATTCTGCTCCTACCATTTGAAGCTCCCACAACTACCAGGGATCTAGTGCTTGGCAAATGCTGCTGTTTAGGAATGGATGTTCTCCTTACCATCCATATTGATTGTCCTTGGATCGGGGGTCCACTCAGTTCTTCACTGATAACCCTCCATGAAGAGAAAGCCAAATCACAAAGTCAGTGCATATTGGTACAATCATAGAGGTTATTTTTTAAAGTTTCAGGTGCCATAAGTGGTTCCATGTATGATAACCGAGAACTGCAATGAGACAGAGTATTTGTCCCCAGAGCTGACCATTGTAAAGCTGCAGAATATTTCTCATCTCTTGTAGTAGTATACTCATTGCAGACTCCATCTTTGTAGAATGGCTAATATACAATAGAACAGTAAGTAGGATGTCTCCAATTAGTTTGTAGGTGGTGGAATTTGCCAAAGTAAACAAGGAAGGTCACAGTTAAGTTGTCCTGTGTACAAATCCTCCTACAAGGAAAGGGGACTGAGGCTGAGGGCAAATTCAGTGCGGCCATATCACTGAGACTTGTGCCTAGAGGCTAAATAAAGGCCTTTGCCTTAGATTAATCTCCATTTAGAGGCAACCGACTATCCACATACAGGCATCAAAAACTCCATTTAACTACAGAAGGCTAAAACTAATAGTAGTAGGTCTGGATGACAAAATATGCATTGAAAGTTTAATTTAGACTTTAAGTCAATAGATTTTAATGTGTTCCAAATAAAAGGGAAATTTGTTCCTTCGTGTTCATTTTTCTATTCCAAATATTTGTTTTTGGCCATTAAAATCTTCACCTATTGTTCTCAAAAAAATGAGAACATACCTAATCCTGCTATGTGTATCTAAATACAAATCTTAAAGGGACAGTCTAGTCCAAAATAAACTTTCATTATTCAGATAGGGCATGTAATTTTAAACAATTTTCAAATTTTCAGCTATCTCCAATTTTGCTTTGTTCTCTTGGTATTCTTAGTTGAAAGTTAAACCTATGAGATTCATATGCTAATTTCTCAGCCCTTGAAAGCCGCCTCTCATCTCAGAGCATTTTGACAGTTTTTCACCACTAGAGGGTGTAAGTTCATGTGTTTCATATATATAACACTGTGCTCACGCACGTGGAGTTCCTAGGAGCCAGCACTGATTGGTTAAAATGCAAGTCTGTCAAAAGAACTGTAATAAGGGGGCAGTCTGCAGAGACTTGGATACAAGATAATCACAAAGGTAAAAAGTGTATTAATATAATTGTGTTGGCTATGCAAAACTAGGGAATGGGTAAAAAACGGGATTATCTATCTTTTAAAACAATAAATATTCTGGTGTAGACTGTCCCTTTAAAAGTCAGGTATTTAAATACTTATATAAGGCTGGGGACTTAATGAGTACAACCAGCTATTTCACATACAAGAAATCTCTCTCTCCTACTCCCACTGTGAGGCTAGTTATTGATATTGACCTGTTTACATAGCTTATTATATTTTCAGTATAGGTGCACAAGGTGTGATACAACAGGAGAAAGCAGACAATTTAAGTAACATAATAAAGGTAAAGTAACTGTTGGCAAACAATTAAATACACTCCAGCAGGTAAAATTGACTATTTAGAACACATTAAAGGGGATACAATTTTGGAGTACAATATCAATTTAAAGTAACATTAATGTGTAAAAAGGAAATGCTCTGATGTGTTAGAACATTTTATTATTGCACTTTTGCTTACTACTATGCAGGGGTTAAACACATAGATAAACACCCACTCAAGAACAACAAACCCTGCAGCTCCTGACCAGAATATGACTGGTGATCCAATAAAAAGCAGCAGTCGGGTTTCCACCAATCATCAGCTAAGCTGCAATGTCTACCGCTTCAGGACAGTACTTTACTTATGTGTTTAACTCTTTGTGGGGATCAAACACATTGTAAGCCTGGGTCTTTATATTAAGTGCGTGTGCATTTTGCATCAGAATGTCCTTTTTTAATGTCCATTTTGCCCAAGTTATCTTGCTCCCTACGCAGAATAAAGGACATATAAAAAAGATCTGCTTTGAAAATGTATGGCTGTTCACTCATTTCAAAATGGGAAAGGGGGGTTTCAACAATGATTTTTGGTGCCTTGCCCCAACACCAGAACTACTAGGATATTATAGAGAAAACAAATAAAACTCAATATACAAACAAAACACAACAATTAAAGTGATGGTAAATTAAACATCAACTACAATTATATTCTTAATCTAAGTTTCTTTAGTAGACTGTGATACGTTTTAATGTATCAACAAAATCAAGTTTTTTTTTTATTCCATAAGCTCTTCTTTAGAGACCTGTGAGGTCTTGAAAGTTTATGGAATAAAAAATAAATTGATTTTGTTGGTCCATTAAAACGTATTACAATTTACTAAGGAACATTCTCTGTTGGACCAATATGGCAACAACTCTTTTCTTAATCTATATTATTTTTTTATACTTACCTTCATTCATCTTTTTTTTCCACTTGCACTAAAGCTTATACTTTAGTTACATTATTATTATATTTTTATAGCCCAATCCGGCCGCCCACAGCAAAATTATGTTTTTTTTTATTGAGGTGACATTTTTACCTCTTAACCAATAAGCAATCTAGCCATAAGGCACATCTTAAAAACAAAGTGCCGTATGGCTAGAATGCCTATTGGTTTAGAGGGGAAAACATCACCTCAATAAAAAAAAATAACATAGTTTGGGCTGAAGAAATTTAATAACATAACTATAGTATTGCTTTAGCATATCTGAAAATAAAAAAAACGATGAATGAAGGTAAGTATAAAAAATATAGTATAAAAAAGTAGATATGGAACAGGATTGTAGTTTATGTTTAATTAACCCTCACATTGACATAAAGTGCACAGCATTCAATGTTTATATATTTAATACAATTTCTAAGTTTAGAAATCAAAAAGATGAGAGTAACTAGCTTAAAAAAGCACTTGTCCCCAATGAGAGCTTGTAATGTACTTTAAATTGCATTAATAGAGTCCTTTAATTTGTGATCACTTAAAGTATTTATTACTACACTACAATATCTCACACTAGCACTTTCTGCAACATTAAACAATATTTTAAAGAACTGCTGACTTGTAAACTTAAGCCTTCATTTGAGATTTGAAAGCATCTCTGCAAAACATCGTTCTGTAGTTGAACCTGTTTAATATTTCATCCGCTTTTGTTCTTACCTATTTACCTATTTAAATATTTTAAAAATATGTTTTATGATAAAAAGCAGCTGAAATGGGTCATTTAGAAAATAAATAATGTATGTTGTATAAAAAAAATTCCAGCAACGCAAAGGCATTAGGCTAAATTCTGTATATCTTGTTTTTTTTTAAAAAAGCTCCCCTTTTTGGTTTTATACAGAGCCTCTCTGGTGCCATGTGAAAAAATAAATAAATTAAAATCAGATAAAATAGTGCAGGAGCGCTAAAAAAGCTCTAAGGGTAGTATGGAGACCAATACAATAAACTCTACATATGTAAAAATCTAATTTATTATATAAAATATACACATGACATATGGGACGTCTCCCTGAAATTATTCTTACTTAAAATATATAACAAGCTTGTTTAAAAACAGTACCAAATTCTTAAAAGCGTGTGTTATACAGACAAAAATATGCAAACCTTGAGGTTAAATCAGCTTATAGCTTTCTAAGGGTCTCAAATCTTAAATGCACATGCTATACAAACAAAGTATATTTAAAAAATCTAAGCTATAGCAGTTATTAGCTGTTCCACCTTAAAACAAAACTCCAGAATTTAGCCAGAAATCCTCAAATGCTCGATTCTACGTCAGAGCGTTTCAATGTATCTTTATTGTGACAATTTGGACACAGTAGGAATTTTCAGTCTCCTTCAATGGAAAATGTCTTAATATCTCTAGAGATTATTTGTTGTAAGCACGATATAGATTAGCTTACCGGATCTTCTGACATTTGTGAGTGTCTATTGCTGGATCTTTCCCTTACCGGTTTTAGTGGGGTAGATTCGATAGATATTTTCCTTGCTTACTTTGTTCCTTCTGTTCCGCTGTTCTCATTTGTGTAACAGGGAGTCTGCTTTGATGATTGAGAGTTGGAGACACGCTCCTGCGTGTGGAGGGTTGAGATGTCTCTGCTCGCTAGTGACAGGTAGCGTCTTTGCTTTCAGGAGTGCAGTGCATGCTCCAGCGTGTTTGCCAGGAGCTTGGTTGAGGAAAACAAATGGCTGTTTGTTAGCAATCTGCTCCCCTGTACTCGTCTTTCGTCCGGGATTATGCAGGGGGCAGCAAGATACTTCTCCAATCTTTAGAGTTGGTGCTGTAGTAGATAAAAACGTCAACGCGTTTCGCCAGCAGGCTTTGTCAGCAGTCTTCTTTCCCTGTTTAGAGAAGTAGAGAACCCTGATGTGCTAGTAGATGCAGACAGTTATAATCGGGTGTATTAGCTCACCCTCACAAACAGACTTCCAGCCAGGTGTATTTCTGAAAAAGCGGAAACGACAAGAGAACACCAGATGTGCAGATCAACAAAACTATTGAAATATAGCTGATAGGAATGCTAAATGGGTAAAACAGCACACCTGTGTGCTAGTAGACACGGACTGATATGTTATTAGGGGCGTATCAGCTCACCCACTCCAGGTGCTCCCGGCAAGTTAGTAAATGTGCAGGTTATACAAACATATCTCCACAAATGGACAATAGGATATAAGGTGCAACCACCAAGCTTGGGTTGAATTAAAAATGTTTAATAAAAGCTTAAAAGTAACAACAAGTGGTGGATAAGGGGGAATCAAATTATGTCCCCTGTAATGCAACGCGTTTCTCTGTGCTAGAAAGTCCGTTTCTTCAAGCATAAACACACCTTACATCTAACCTGCTATTTTAACATTTGGACAACCAATCAACAATTAATTTGCAGACAACTCATGCAACAATGGGCATGTCATACAAACGCATGTTATACATAAACAAACCAATAGATATACTTAATTGCTATTCATAAACCCCTATGCAACAACATTGCTGAAATACATTGCTATACATTTCCAATCACAAACTAGTTGCAACCATATCCCTCCTTATTAGATTAGTTAAATTCCTTAGTTGTTATATGCGTTATCATTCCCATATGTTGATGCATGTTATTCGAAATGCCAGTTTTACCTTCATCGTCTTTCTACTTATTAAGATCACATCCTTTCCATTTTAACATTCTCTAGCAATCTTCTTTGCGGTCTTTCTAAGTAAAATGGAATGCTCGTGATCTAGTCTACTGCTCTCTTACGTAGTTAATCTGAATACCATTCCCTATCATGGATACTTCTCACTTGGTTGTACATAGTGAATCCTAAACTGGTTCTTATCCATACGTGAGGGATAGATTGGGCTGTTGTGTGTTTACGTACATGTTAGTGAACCAATCATTTTCTTACTATCATAGCCAATAGCATTTAAGGGATTACGCGACCTATGGCCCAACAATTAACAATTGTATGCTAGTGGACAAAATCATGATATTAAAACTAATAAAGTGATATGCATTTTTATTTGTGATTTTTTTATCTCTTATAATTAGTGCTGTGTGCCACTGAACTTAATATCAATAATTAAACATATCTTACATGTATATCTAAACAGTGGTGTGTATCACAAATATCTAAAATAATACGCTAACTTCTATACTGATACGTGTAATGTTGAATCTAACTAACTATAATAGACCCCTCTATTGGATGTGTGTGAGTCGTAAAGTGATGTGGAAATATGTTATGTAGTGTTAAGTATGACTGACTATAAATATCTCCACTATAGAGTGCATATGGATCAAAAAGTGATATTTGAAAATAAGTGTGTAACTAAATTAGATTATGTATTATACCTACCTTTGGTTGAATATTCTTAGTGTGATCGCTATTATTTGTATAAGTCAATAATATGATGATATGTGAATATATGTGTGTAATTATATTGAATTCTGTGTTCCTACCTTTAATGTTATCATAGTCTTTTATATCATAAAATAAAAATAAATAAATTGCTTAGTGAATTGATGTTAATGAATTGATTAATTAAAAAAAAACATAGGATGTGTATACTTTGTATGTAAAAAAGACCAATAAATATGTGTACCTTACAAGAATGTCTGGACCATCCAGTGTGATATACTATCTTCTATGTTTACAGATGTACTACAGTCTCATACTGTTTATGAATACTCACCATGTTACTGAATATAATTAAATAACCCTCAATGTGAATATGTATATACAATCAAATTGATATATTAAGTGTATGTTAATATGGAAATAAATATGCAATGATATGTGCCCTATGTTATATAAATATATGAAATAAACTAAAACAATATTTGTGAGACTAAATGTCTGATAGTAAGGCCAGTGTTCAAAATAAGAGACAAAATACTTTATCTCATCCTGATAATCTAATTAATTTTGATCTACCATTGAATTAATACTAATTGTGATGTGACCACAAATAATAAAGCATTCACTAATATAGATAATATACGTATATGTTGTTGTTAAATATATTGCTGTTATATGCATCAGATATTGCAAATAGACCACTTTGTGGTATATGTTATATTCAAAATATATGCCACCCATTTGTTTATTTATTTATTTATTTATTTATTTGCATCCATTAGCAAACCCATATCTTAAATAGGAGTGATAAAGCATATAACAAATTTAAGACCCATTTAGTATATAATGGGATCTTGAATTAGCAGATAATCTGTTATAAATTTGGTCACTCAGCCAAAAGGGCATAAAGCTTTAGATTATAAAGGAGGGTATGGACTCAGCTAAGGAAAAAAGTATCCTTCGAATTTGATAATCAAAAGGCTGCCAGGTCCAGGACTTCATTTAGGCCAGAGAGGAAAAAAGATTGGAATCGATATATCCAATATGTTTCCCTCTGGCGCAAATGGGTATATCTTTTATAACCCACAGCATTATGTATATATTTGAGAGGAGTAATATTGAAGCTATGATGACAACCATTATGTTGTGTGGTGCTATGTCTAGAGAGACTGTGTTTCATGGAGCATTGTTTAATATTCCTCCAATGTTCACTCCATCTTGTGCGAATTGTCCTACAGGTGCGGCCCAGATATTGCAGGCCACACTTAAAGGTCAAGGCGTAAACAACAAAGTCACTGCCACAGTGAATATGGCTCTTTATGGCTGTGGTTTCTCCTGTGGCATGACATTTTACTGACTTACTTCCATGCGTTATATATTTACTCATATAACATCTACTTTTATTTTAAATACACCTGGCTGGAAGTCTGTTGGAGAGGGTGAGCTGATAGACCCACTTATATCAGTCTGCTAGCACATCAGGGTGCTCTAATTCAATGTGAGTACCCATTTGGCTCTGCTATATAACTTATCAACACAAAGTTTGTTGATTCTACACATGAGGCACCCCTCTGTTCTCTTTCTCATTATACAGCTTATCCGGTTACATCTTCGAGGAGGAGTTCAGCCTACATCTCTTTGAGGATATACTAAGCAATTGTTTGGACAATTTACCATACTGATCGTATATTTTCTTTGGGACTTCAGTACAATTGTATGTATATTGTATACTATATATTGCTACAGGTGTAGCCTATAAAATAAGTTACTATTATTCCCTCAGTAGAATTCTCACATATACATTGTTTGTAGACAACACAAGCGCCCCCTCTGTTCTCAGACCTTTTCATTATTATGAGTGTAACTATACTTTGTAATGTGTTTTTGATGTGTTTTGTGCAACTATTTATTTAGCAAAACTTTTAACCAGAGCTCTGAAGTTGCAGTAATCATTCTAGTGCAAATTGCAATTGTGCTCAATTGATCATGTTTATTTTCTACTTGTAATACCTGTGATAGGAACAACGAGCGCCAATCCCCTTATCACTCGTGCACAAACGTTAGCACTCCACTCGTAATCTGGCCCTAAATGGGTTAGGGATATCATATAGGGACATGTGCATTTCGTTTCGTTCTGAATCGAAATTCGGACAAATTTGCCAAATTCGGAGATTCGAATCAATTTGAATTTCCGAATTACCCTAGCAACGAAATGAAACTAATCCGAATGCATTTGTAAAAAATAAATCCAAATTAGTTCTGATTTATTCATTACATTTGAATGGCCATGGACTAATTACAATTCAGTATAAAAATTAAATTTAGTGAGATAGAACAGTGAAATAATTTTGTTTGTGTAACTTGGAACCATCTGAATCAACATAACACATACTGAACTTCCAAATTTACGAATCAAATCTGAAACGAATACAACCCAAATTTATTTGAATCTGAATGAATCCGAAACGAATACATTTGAATGTATCCAAATTCGAATCGATCCGAACCGAAATTCGAAAAAATCAGAATCGGTCCAAAACGAACCAAAACAATTTTTTTCGCTGTGCACATGTCTAATATTATTAAATCAGGAGGTAATATTGTAGATAACTAATGTAACAAAAATATATAATGTCAGTTAACAGTTGCAAAGTCCAGTAAGGCGCTATCGTGTATAAAATGGGGTATAAATTCACATGATGAAACTATAATCTTGCCTCTTTATAAATAAATAAAAAACCCACCTTGAATATGCAGTAGAATTTTAGGCACCGTTATAGAGGACATTCTAGAACTACAAAGTGCAAACGAGGGTGACAAAATTTGTAAGGGGAATGGATGATTTGAGTTATTAAAGGGATAGGAAAGTCAAAATTAAACTTGCTTGATTCCGATAGAGAATGTAATTTTAAGACACTTTTAAATTCACTTCTATTTTCAATTGTGCTTTGTTCTTTTGGTATCCCTTGTTGCAAAATAATATGCACATATCCTACACTAGTGGCAGCTGCTGGTGATTGGTGCCTACACACATTTGTCTTTTGTGATTGGCTAACTAGATGTGTTCATCTAGCTGCCAGTAGTGCACTGCTGTTACTTTAGCAAAGGATAACAAGAGAACAAAGTAAATTTGATAATTGAAGTAAATTGGAAATTTATTAAAAACTGAATGGTCTATCTAAATCATGAAATACATTTTTGGGGTTTCCTGTCCCTTTAAGAAAAACTGCAAAATAATGATTGACAGACTGGAAAGTATTATTTTTACTGATAAAAGAGGGGCATATGACTGCATTATACAAATATACACAGAGCCCATTTCTGCAATCCTTAGCTGGCCTGTTTATCATTCACCTGCAGCATCAAAATGTTTTTTTTTGTTTTTTTTTTTTATAGTAAGAACAATAAGGATTTGGAATTCTATGCCTAACAAGGTTGCTTTTGTATATTCCATTTATGTTTTTTTGAAAATGGACTGAATACTTTTTTTTTGCAAAGCAGAATATACAAGAATATAACAGTATTTACAGTATAGTAGCTTGTTGATCCAATGAGAAATAAATGTTTCCCTTGTTGAAAACCACTTCAATTGTTTGTCTTCTTTTGGATCAAGAGTATAAACAGACTGAACTTGATAAAGTCGTTTTTCAGCATTTATCACTCTGGGGCATATTTATCAAGCTCCAATTGGAGCTTGATGCCTGTAGGCCCGCCAGAAACAGCAGTTATGAAGCAGCGGTCACAAAGACCGCTGCTCCATAACCTGTCTGGACACACATCGCCGGAAATCAACCCGATCGAGTACGATCGGGGTTGATTGACACCCCCCTGCTGGCGGCCGATTGGCCGCGAGTCAGCAGGGGACGGTGTTGCAACAGCAGCTCTTTTGAGCTGCTGATGCAATGCTGAATACGGCGAGCATATTGCTCGCCGTATTCAGCGAGGTCTGGCGGACCTGATCCGCGTGTCGGATCAGGTCCGCCAGACCATGATAAATAGGGTCCTTTGCATCTATTAAACGCTTTTAGGCTACCATAGGATTATATTGTATATCAATAGAAATGTCATTTAACAACACAAAGTTATTAAAGAAGGACCTTATTTCAGTATAATTAGTTGTAGTGTTTGAACAGGTGTGTGTTTATCCTTTAATTCTGATATATTAAAGTGAAACAGAAAAGCTATATTTGGAAAAATTTCAATTTTAATATTTAAACACTACATCTGTATATTTGAATGTTACATTTACTATTTGTATGTTAGCATTTGTAAAATTTGCCTTGGAAGGTTTAAAGTGATTGTAAAGTTTAGAATGTTAATACACAGTATATAAAACTATTCATTAAAACAGTTGCACTTTAATTGCTTTGTAAAATATTTACCATTTAGAGATGGTAAACTTTGCACCGTTCCTCTGCCTGCAGCTTGATTTAGCTGAGCGTTCACAAACCCGGCTTCATCCAATCGTTGCATGCCCCACGAGCTGGACACTAAGTGGGGCATGCTACGATTGGATGAAGACAGATTCATCCTTGCTCAGCTAAATCAAGGTTGAGATGCGGACGGAGGAACAGCAGGATGTTTACCATCTCTAAATGGTAAATATTTTATAAAAGAATTAAAGTGCCACTGTTTTTATAAATAGTTTTATATACTGCGTATTAAAAGTCTAAACTTTACAATCAATTTAAGTAGAAAGTCCAGGATGCAGGGGGTACATCAACAGTCACAGGGAGATGGTAGTGGACCGGACACTGTTCACAGGGTCTGAAGAAGTTTAATAGTGATTCAGGGAGTGTCACAAACCAAGCCTCCAGACTAAAAAGAAAAAGAAAATATCTTGGAGACATTCTGCTTGAAGGGGCTGTATGGGGATTTGAACCTGTGGCTCTGTGATTACTACACTGTTTGATTGTGTGTTGAGCCACAGCCAGTTCTAGCAGATGTAAATTTCAAATGCAATAGCATGCAACTTAAAAGATCTGTCAAATGTGTATTTGTCTAATTGTATTTTCACCTGTGCAAAACACAGGTGCACTTCATTTTGAATATACTCAGAGCCAATCCTGTGCAAAACCTCCCTATTTAAGGCTGGCTGTTAGGCTGCATATTGTCTTCACATTGTTTCTGTTTTGTCACAAGCCAGAACCCGTTTCCTGTACTTCATTACACAATTGAAGAAAGACTTTACCTTTGAACCTACTACCAAATTTGTTTCCTGCCTTGTGCAATTTCTGCACTTCAGCTTTCAACAGGAGAAAGACTTTACCATTGACCTTGCTACCTGTTTACAAGTTTCCTGCCTTGTGCAAATTCCTGTACTTTAGTTATTACCAGATGAAAGACTTTCCTTTTGAATCTGCATCTCTGCTTACTTGTTTGTTATTTTCCACTCCTGGTGTATATGGACATACATACCCAAATAGTACATATTTAAAATACCCTGCAAATATATGCTCAAAGTATTTTGTTATTTAAATAAATGTAATCTTTTCATTCTATAGGGCTTCTAGTAATCTTCATTTAAAGCAACTGTTCCAGACAATGAGGCTGTCACAAAATATCCTGAGACAGAACATGACAGAATGTGAAGACCATAAAATAGAGGCCTCTGGGATTATTGCTGTATTGGAATCAATATTAAAGTTTATTAAGGACATACTGATTAACTATATGGAGCTGTCTCCCAACCGAAACCTTGTCTGAAGTTACCTCCCGATCAAGAAAAGGTTGTAAAGAACCCTTAACAGAAGAGGAAAAGACTTGGTGAAGACAACTTGACCTCTGTTTCTATTGTGGGGGAACTGGTCACCGCATTACAGGGTGTCCAGTAAGACCCCCTAGAGGATCAAGTCATGATACAGCCAAGTCTAAAAAGGACTCTGAGGCTAATGGAACAAATAATACTTCTACAAGCAAACTGAAAGATACTCCTGAAGAGGACCCAGCTACCGAGAATACATCTATTCTACAAGCAACCATTTCTAACACGCTACAAGAAATGGTACCTGGTTTGAAACAGATGGTTGTTAGTAGTACAACTCCAACTACATCCACTACTGATGCCACTGCCTCTGTTTCTGCATCTACTACATTGGGGAACTCTGAAAAAATACCTCCTGGAAATCCTGTGCATTATCTAGTCTCTGCCCTGGCTGGAGATTCTTCTAACGAAAGTCACTCATCAGACATAAAAGTGACAAACCTTCCAGCTGAATCAGACTCTGCCAAATCTAAAGATCCACTCCTCCCAGCACCTCCTTCACCCAGCTACTCATTACCGGAGAAAGAATTGGATGAGATGGTTGATTTGGATATCTATGACACAGATAACGAATTCCTTGACTCTGAAGGAGAGGTCATATCCTACCCGGGGGTACTCTACCCATCAGCCAGTGCATTGCAAGCTGCTTGGCATAATCAGGAACCTCCAAATCAAACCGATCTTTGTATTTCAACTCTTGTTACACCTACAGTGAAATCTTCTATGGGTCCCCAAACTCAGGCAGCTGTTCCAAGGAAAGAATCAACTTCATCTGAATGTATTAGGGCTTCAAATGAAACACTGGTTCGTAAAACTTTGAGTGCTGGGAGTGCGCTCTTTTGAGGGGGCGTCTGTCACAAACCAAGCCTCCAGACTTAAATGAAAAGGTCTGGGAGGCATTCTGCTTGAAGGGGCTCTGAACCTGTGGCTCTGTGCGTATTATACTGTTTGCTTGTGTGTTGAGACACAACCAGTTCTAGCAGTTGTGAATTTCAAATGCAATAGCATGCTACTTAAAAGATCTGTCAAATATGTATTTGTCTAATTGTATTTTCACCTGTGCAAAACACAGGTGCACTTCATTTTGAATATACTCAGAACCAATGCTGTGCAAAACCTCCCTATTTAAGGCTGGCTGTTAGGCTGCATATTGTCTTCACATTGTTTCTGTTTTGTCACAAGCCAGAACCTGTTTCCTGTACTTCACTACACATTTGAACAAAAACTTTACTTTTGAACCTGCCTTGTGCAGCTTTCATCAGAAGAAAGACTTTACCTTTGAACTTACTATCGGTTTACAAGTTTGTTTCCTGCCTTGTGCAATTCCTGCACTTCAGTTATTCCAGGAGAGAGACTTTCCTTTTAAATCTATATCTCTGCTTACTTGTTTGTTCCTTGCCACTCCTAGTGTATGTGGACATACATACCTGAATTGTACATATTTAAAATACCCTGCAAGTATATGCTCAAAGTATTTTGTTATTTAAATAAATCTGTTATCTTTTCAATCTATATGGCCTCTACTAATCTTCATTTAATGCAACTGTTCCAGACAATGAGGCTCTCACAAAATATCCTGAGACAGAACATTACAGGGAGCAAGAAACCTAAGTTCCAATAAGCATAAGCCAAGAGTCGACAACAGAGGCCTGTTATAATTAAATTAGATACAAAGGATTCTTCAATACACAGTCCAGAATATGAGCTTGGTTAGGGAGCCAGAAGACATGCAAGACACAAGACAGGCAGGATTGGAGTAAGGAGAAAATTCCAGAAGATAAAAGGGATTACTGGCGAGGGTAACTGATAGGTGGACATCAGAATCACTGAGCACCAACTGAAGAGAGCTAGCAGAGTTTATAGGCTCAGAGGAGATACCTGAATGATGTAGCAACATGCACCTCCGGATACATTCAGGACTTAGCACACCAAGAATGGATATAAAAGAAAAACTTTAGTGCCCGCACTTCCTCTACAGCCACATAGCACTCCTCTTAGAGCATCTCAGTTAAACACATCAAAGGAGCCCATCAGCATGGCTGTGCCATGTCTTAGAATCTGAGAAGGGAATTGTGTAGTATCCATTCTCCTCTGCATTAACCGGGCTGGTGACAGGGCAGCTGACAATCTGTGGTGCGCTGACAGGTAAGTCTCCCCCACAATGGTGAGCTATGCTTGTCATGCACAATATGGCCTGTAGGTGCATGATGAGCCCTTTTTGTCATGTAGGGGATTCGCTGATCAAACACTGTTTTCGGTGATTCACCAGACTATGATCCTTTGGTGACCTAGTGGGCGGCACTCCCAGTCTTCACAAAGAGGCTGATCCAGGATGCACTGGTACCTGCAAGGGAGAAATATGAGGGGGCTACAAACCTCCAAGACCCCTCATTTAAAAGAGAATCACTTGCTCTTTCAAATTTGTATGGTCTTGAAACAGATATTTTATTAATAAAGAAAACACATGTGGATTTGCTTGAGAGTGTTACATTAAATTCACAATAAAAAAAAAAGTATGTCTAGGGACCCCTAATGAAGTTTATTTCCTAGTTGACAAGTCCCAGAACTTTTTTCTGTATAGTCAGGTGATCACTGTGGTAACAGCAAACAACTTGCAAAAAAAAAGTGCATTTATTTCTGTAGTGCACAATGGGGCCTAATCTATATTATCACCACAAAAGCACGTATGCCCTCCTTTTTCACATGATCCTTGATGATGATTTAGTAAGGTGATCACAGTAACAGCAATGGTCTCAGGGCCATTATCAGTATTATTTACTCTAATATATACGCAAAAATTATACATTTTTGTTTTTTACAGCTTTTGCTTCTGCTGTCTCACATGCCATTAATTACAACTTGAATAATTGCATATTGTGAATCTGCTGAGTTTGCTGAAAAAAATAATATATCATTTGTGTGGGTCACTCAAGGACATTTAACTTATAATAGGCTTTACATGTAGGTAGCAAAAAAAGCTCAATAATGGCTCAGCACTGCGATTAAAGGGACAGTCAACACCAGAATTTTTGTTGTTTAAAACATAGATAATTCTTTATTACCCATTCTCCAGTTTTGCATAACCAACACAGTTAAAATAATGTAATTACCATGTATCTAAGCCTCTGCAAACTGCCCTCTTATTTCAGTTCTTTTGACAGATTTGCATTTTAGCCAATCATTGCTGACTCCTAGGTAATTTCACGTGCGTGAGCTCAATGTTATCTATATGAAACACATGAACTAATGCCCTCTAGTGGTGAAAAACTGCCAGTTTAGAGGCGGCCTTCAAAGTCTAAGAAATTAGCATATGAACCTCCTAGGTTTAGCTTTCAATTAAGACTACCAAGAGAACAAAGCAAAATTGGTGATAAAAGGAAATTAGAAAGCTGTTTAAAATTACATGTCCTATTTGAATCATGAAAGTTTATTTTGGACTTTACTGTCCCTTTAAAAAAGGCATAGTACTGGTGAAAAGGGTTACATGAATGTTAAAGGTTAGCTAAACAGTTTGCTAGGCAAGTTTTCAAACAAAAGGTATCAAATGCAACATTCTAAAGTTAAATGTAATATTTAAATAATAACATATGAATAATGTTTCTCAATGTAAGTCTAAGGAAATCAATATTTAAATGTTATTTGTTTCACAGAAGCATTTGACTAATATCATGCTTTCTACATTCAAACGCAACATAAAGACGTTCATACCTATAACCTGTTGTCATTAAAGGGATACTAAAGCCATTTATTTTATTTCATGATTCAGATAGAGCATGAGATTTTAAGCACCTTTCTAATTTACTCCTATTATCAATTTTTCTTTGTTCTCATGCAATCTTGATTTGAAAAAGCAGTACTGTAAGCTTTAGAGCCGGACCATTTTTTGTTCAGCACATGGGTAGCACTTGCTGATTTGTGGCTAAATGTAGCAAACCAATCAGCAAGCGCTACCCAGATGCTGAACTAAAAATGGGCCGGCTCCTAACCTTTCATTACTGCTTTTTCAAATCAAGATAACATGAGAACAAAGAAAAATTGATAATAGGAGTAAATTAGAAAGTTGCTTAAAATTGCTGCTGTATCTGAATCATGAAAGAAAAAACTGTGGGGTTAGTATCCCTTTAAATAGGACATTGAATTTTCATTTAATTATGTTATCATTTGTTATGTAACAAAAGGGGACATTAAACATACCATATAATCTCCCAGAAAACATTTCACATTCTTTATTATTTTGTCTGCTTTTCCTTCCAAAGAGGCTGAATTGGCTCCATCATTCTTAAAGGGATGTAAAAAAAATATTTTGTGACTCAGACAGAGCATACAATATTTAAAAAAAGTTTCCAATTTACTTCTATTATCAAACTTGCTTCGTTCCTAAAATATTCTTTGTTGAAGAGATACCTAGGTAGTTGTCTGGAGCACTGCATGACAGGAAACAGTGCTGCCCTCTAGTGCTCTTGCTAATGGATAACATTCTTACAAAAGTGCTGCTGTATAGTGCTCCCGACACGTGCACACTCCTGAGCTTACCTCCATGCTTTCCAACAAAAAACAAGAGAACAAAGAAAATCTGATAACAGAAGTAAATTAGAAAGTTGTTTAAATTTGTATGTTCTATCTGAATCCTGAAAGAAAGAAAAAAATGTGTTTTATGTCCCTTTAATGATGGTGAAATTTACAGGACCCAATAACATGCTACACAGTGATTCAATCAACCCAATCGTATAGGCTCTGGCGGCTTGCAGACCACAGCCTCAGAGGCAGCAGACCATTTAAGGAGCAGCAGTCTGAACACCGCTGCTTTATAACTGCTGTTTCCAGTGAGCCTGAAGGCTTGGGCAGAAACAGGGGCATCAGCGGCCATTCGGCCCTTGATCCGTTTTAGATTTACAAAATCCTTTTTAATTAACATAAAAGTACAAAAAGGAAATGTGTCAACTTCTTAAAGTATTTTGTTATTGCCCTGTTACTCGCATATAACTATGTATTTACTCTTAGCAAACTATCGGCTAGATCACGAGTTTGGCGTTAGGGTAAAAAAGCAGCGTTAAGGGGTCCTAAAGCTGCTTTTTACCGCCCGCCGGTATTACGAGTCAGGCAGGTACAGGTGTACCGCTCACTCAATCCCCTTACGTCAATTGCGTATCCTATCTTTTTAATGGGATTTGCCTAACGCTGGTATTACGAGTCTTGGAAGAAGTGAGCGGTAGACCTCACATTCTATTGGCTGTTCCAATCAGCCAATAGAATGTGAGGTCAATCCTATTGGCTGATTACATCAGCTTATTCCCAGTACTGCATTGCTGCCCCTAAGCCTTCCTAGGTATGATTTGTAATGATATGATTCAGTTTTGTATGAAATCATATCCATTGCTCCAGCTTGACCATTTTACTTTATATATAAGAATTACAGAAGACAGTAAGCTTTAGAGTAATGATTCTTAGTTGTACACAGCCAAATACTCCCTTTTAGTTTTACTTAAAATTTAAACACATTATACTTAGCTGCTTTTTTATAAAGATGCTAGAAATTCTGTTTAGAAGAGTAGTAAATTATTTCATGTGGTATTTGGATTCGTGTTGTAGTTTGACATGATATAATGACATTACATGGATAATTGGGCTCTATCAGGCTCTATCATTGATGCAGGTGAAATGTGTTAACAAAAAAACGCCTAGATTTGGAGTTTTGTCGGTAAAGACCTGAGGTGCTAACAAGCCTTTTTTTTCCAGTGCACCCTTAAGACAACGCTGCTATTACGAGTTTTCTGAATGGCTGCGTTAGCCTCAGAAAAGTGAGCGTTGAGGCAAATTTAGCTCCACTTCAACCCTCAATACCAGCGTTCCTTACGGTAGCGGTAAGATGGAAAAACGTGCTTGTGCACGATTTTCCCCATAGGAAACAATGGGGTTGAGCTGGCTGAAAAAAAAAAACAAAAAGCAAAAAGCAGCGTTCAGCTCCTAACGCAGCCCCATTGTTTTTCCTATGGGGAAACACTTTCTAAATCTACACCTAACACCCTAGCATGAAACCCGAGTCTAAACACCCCTAACCTTACACTTATTAACCTCTAATCTGCCGCCCCCGCTATCGCTGACACCTGCATTATACTATTAACCCCTAATCTGCCACTCCGGACACCGCGCAACCTACATTATAGCTATGAACCCCTAATCTGCTGTCTCTAACATCGCTGACACCGATATTATATTTATTAACCCCTAATCTGTCCCCCCCAAAGTCGCCGACACCTACCGACACTTATTAACCCCTAATCTGCCGACCGGACATTGCCGCCACTATAATAAATGTATTAACCCCTAAACCGCCAGACTCCTGCCTCGCAAACACTATAATACATTTTATTAACCCCTAATCTGCCCTCCCTAACATCGCCGCCACCTACCTACAATTATTAACCCCTAATCTCCCGCCCCCAACGTCGCCGCTACTATAATAAAGTTATTAACCCCTAAACCTAAGTCTAACCCTAACCCTAACACCCCCCTAACTTAAATATAATTTAAATAAAACTAACTAAAATTACTATAATTAAATAAATTAATCCAATTTAAAACTAAATACTTACCTATAAAATAAACCCTAATATAGCTACAATATAACTAATAGTTACATTGTAGCTACTTTAGGATTTATATTTATTTTACAGGCAAGTTTGTACTTATTTTAACTAGGTACAATAGCTATTAAATAGTTATTAACTATTTAATAGCTACCTAGTTAAAATGATTACAAAATTACCTGTAAAATAAATCCTAACCTAAGTTACAAATACACCTAACACTACACTATCAATAAATTAATTAAATAAATTAACTACAATTATCTAAACTAAAATACAATTAAATAAACTAAACTATAATACAAAAAAACAAACACTAAATTACAAAAAATAAAAAAATATTACAAGAATTTTAATCTAATTACACCTAATCTAAGCCCCCTAATAAAATAAAAAAGCCTGCCAAAATAATAAAAATCCCTACCCTAAACTAAATTACAAAGTAATCAGCTCTTTTACCAGCCCTTAAAAGGGCTTTTTGCGGGGCATTGCCCCAAAGTAATCAGCTCTTTTACCTTTAAAAAAAATACAATCCCCCCCAACATTACAACCCACCACCCACACACCCCTACTCTAAAACCCACCCAATCCCCCCTTAAAAAAACCTAACACTACCCCATTGAAGATCACTCTACCTTGAGCCGTCTTCAGCCAGCCGGCCACCGATGGGACAGAAGAGGACATCCGGACCGGCAGAAGTCTTCATCCTATCCGGGCAGAAGAGGACATCCAGACCGGCAGAAGTCTTCATCCTATCCGGTCAGAAGAGGACATCCGGACCGGCAGACATCTTCATCCAGGCGGCATCTTCTATATTCATCCTTCCGGAGCGGAGCCATCTTCTATCCAGCCGACGCGGAGCCATCCTCTTCTTCCGACGGACTAACGACGAATGAAGGTTCCTTTAAATGACGTCATCCAAGATGGCGTCCCTCGAATTCTGATTGGCTGATAGGATTCTATCAGCCAATCGGAATTAAGGTAGAAAAAATCTGATTGGTTGATTTAATCAGCCAATCGGATTGAAGTTCAATCCGATTGGCTGATTGGATCAGCCAATAGAATGCGAGGTCATAGAATGATGTCATTTAAAGGAACCTTCATTCGTCGTTAGTCCGTTGGAAGAAGAGGATGGCTTCGCGTCGGCTGGATAGAAGATGGCTCTGCTCCGGAAGGATGAAGATAGAAGATGCCGCCTGGATGAAGATGTCTGCCGGTCCGGATGTCCTCTTCTGTCCCATCAGTGGCCGGCTGGCTGAAGACGGCTCAAGGTAGGGTGATCTTCAATGGGGTAGTGTTAGGTTTTTTTAAGGGGGGATCAGGTGGGTTTTAGGGTAGGGGTGTGTGGGTGGTGGGTTGTAATGTTCGGGGGGGATTGTATTTTTTTTTACAGGTAAAAGAGCTGATTACTTTGGGACAATGCCCCGCAAAAAGCCCTTTTAAGGGCTGGTAAAAGAGCTGATTACTTTGTAATTTAGTTTAGGGTAGGGAATTTTATTATTTTGGGGGGCTTTTTTATTTTATTAGGGGGCTTAGATTAGGTGTAATTAGATTAAAATTCTTGTAATATTTTTTTATTTTTTGTAATTTAGTGTGTTTTTTTTAAATTATAGTTTAGTTTATTTAATTGTATTTTAGTTTAGATAATTGTAGTTAATTTATTTAATTAGTTTATTGATAGTGTAGTGTTAGGTGTATTTGTAACTTAGGTTAGGATTTATTTTACAGGTAATTTTGTAATTATTTTAACTAGGTAGCTATTAAATAGTTATTAACTATTTAATAGCTATTGTACCTAGTTAAAATAAATACAAAGTTGCCTGTAAAATAAATATAAGTCCTAAAATAGCTACAATGTAACTATTAGTTATATTGTAGCTATATTAGGGTTTATTTTATAGGTAAGTATTTAGTTTTAAATAGGATTAATTTATTTAATTATAGTAATTTTAGTTAGTTTTATTTAAATTATATTTAAGTTAGGGGGGTGTTAGGGTTAGACTTAGGTTTAAGGGTTAATAACTTTATTATAGTAGCGGCGACGTTGGGGGCGGGAGATTAGGGGTTAATAATTGTATGTAGGTGGCGGCGATGTTAGGGAGGGCAGATTAGGGGTTAATAAAATGTATTATAGTGTTTGCGAGGCGGGAGTGCGGCGGTTTAGGGGTTAATAAATTTATTAAAGTGGCGGAGATGTCCGGTCGGCAGATTAGGGGTTAATAAGTGTAGTTAGGTTGCGGCGACATGGGGGGGGCAGATTAGGGGTTAATAAATATAATGTAGGTGTCGGCGATGTTAGGGACAGCAGATTAGGTGTTCATAGCTATAATGTAGGTGGCGGCGGTGTCCGGTCGGCAGATTAGGGGTTAAATAATTTTATTATAGGGTTTGCGATGTGGGGGGGCCTCGGTTTAGGGTTTCATAGGTAGTTTATGGGTGTTAGTGTACTTTGTAGCACTGTAGTTAAGAGCTTTATGTTCCGGCGTTAGCCCATAAAACTCTTAACTACAGACTTTTTTATGCGGTAGGAGTCTTGGAGGTAGAGGCTCTACCGCTCACTTTCTCCAAGACTCGTAATACCAGCATTAGGCAAATCCCATTAAAAAGATAGGATACGCAACTGACGTAAGGGGATTTGCGGTAGCCTCGAGTCGCTGAAAAAAAGTGAGCGGTACACCTGTACCTGCAGGACTCGTAATACCAGCGGGCGTTAAAAAGCAGCGTTAGGACCCCTTAACGCTGCTTTTTAAGGCTAACGCAGAACTCTAAATCTAGGTGATACTCTTTATGCAAAGGATCTTGAATACAGATTTTTTTTGTCCTTATACTGTGCACAAAAACATTTTTTAATTAAAAATGTTCTACTTTTCTTTCTAATTTACAATAAGATGCTTTAATTTGTGTGACAAATTTAATAATGATCTCCACTTTCATAAGCTATGCCAACTACGCAAAAACATTTCAATAAAGGATGCCAAATAAATTTAATAATAAACGTAAATGAAAAGTCTCTTAAAATTGTATGCTCTGATACATTAAAGTTACATTTTATTTTGTCTCCATGTATTTTGTAATGTAGTACTAAATTGCTGATATTTGCTACAAATTTAAAGGGATATGAAACCCAAATGTTTGTGATATTAAACAACTTTCCAATTTACTTCTATTTAATTTGTTTCGTTTTCTTGGTATTCTTTGTTGAAAAGGATACCTAGGTAGGCTCAGGAACTGCTGATTGGTGGCTGCACATAAATGCCTCATGCTATTGGCTCACCCAATGCTTTAAGCTAGCTCTAAGTAGTGCAATGTTGCTTCTTCAACTAAGGATACCAAGATAATGAAGCAAATTAGATAATAGAAAAAAAATTGAAAGTTGTTTTAAAATTGAATGTTCTGAATCATTAAAGAAAAATGTTCAGTTTCATGTCCCTTTAATGTCCCTTTAAGGTCTGTCATTTTAAGGAACTTGTTTTCCTTCCCAGGATCCTTCCCTCTGTGAATGACAATTTCCATGAGCTCATAGGGCTTATTAACTATTTTTGGAACGATTCTTATTCAAGTTATTTTAATATCACCTCAATAAATAAGTTGTCATCTGATTTCTTAAGTTAAAAGAAAATATATAAAACTGATATTTCCCAGAAGGTTGTGTTAACAAAATCTATGCAGATTATTTTTTGTTTGCTTAGAAGTGGTAGAATGTAATTAACCTAATTTACTTTTAATTGCCTTTCTAGACTTTAGTGATGCTCCCGGTAAGACAATTAATTGAAGTCACTCTTCCTGGGAACAATATTTATAACGCAGTGACTATTTTGCTGGAGAAGAGACAGCAAATAGAAAATCCTATTTTCTTAGTAACCAGCTGTGCTTTTCTGTAAACCAGAATATAATAATCTGTTCTGTATTAACATTTTGAGAGCATTGCATTTTTTATGTAATGTTGTGATTCAATTGGGTATGAAATCGTATCCATTGCTCCAGCTTGGTCATTTTACTTTAATTTGCAAAGGAAATAATAATTAGAGAAGACAGCAGCACACGTCACACCTGAATGTAATTACTGTAGCTGCACATTACTGTAATTACTGTAGCTGCACATCTCACTAAAAACTGGTAAAATCCTGGATTTCACAAACCTAGAACTCCCTACCCCCATAAGCTACATAAAAGTGCAGCTAGAAAACTGTCTATATCATTTTAACCAAGATCATTTAACTCAAAAACAGAACGTTTTTTTGGTGAGGGGGGGATCTAGAGCTTAGATCTTTTATTTCTATTTAGAGACAATTGAAACCAGGCCCATCGTATCATAACGTAGATCTACATCTGACTTTCAGGAAGCTCCAGCAGTCTCGGTTGTCACTTGACTTGCTCTTCCTGGGCTGCAGGCATCTGTCTTCATATGGTAACTGAGCAGGGTCGGTGCTCCGTTACCATATTATAGCTGCAAATACCTAAGAATGGCTAAGAATGGCGGACACCATTGGAAGGGGGAAGGTTAAAGAGCTGTTTGGGAGGGATCAGGGAGGTTGGAAGTGTCAGGTGGGAGGGTAATCCCTGCATTATAATACTTTAACCCTTACCAGCTAAACTATTAACCCCTTCACTGCCAGGAATTTCAGAAGTGTGGTGCGCAGTTCTAATTACTAAAAACTAATTGCAAGGCCATGCATGTTTGCTATTTCTGCACAAAAGGGACCTCATGGAACCTTTTACAATAATTTTTCTTACGACTTTAGTTGTTGTGTGTAAATTGTTTCATTAAGAAACACCAAGTTTTGTGAAAAAGTTAACAATTACTTTAATATGATGGCAAAATGGTGGCATGAAATATACCAAAATGGGCCTAGATCAATAACTTGGGTTGTGTGTATATATATATATAGTTTTGATAGGTAAATAAAAAAAAAAAACAAGACTCTCTTTCTGTTTAAATGGAGTGATAGCAAAAATACTAAAAATTCTTCAGTATTTTGGGCAAGTTTCCTCTGAAATTCCTGGTAGCGAAGAGGTTGAAATAGGTGAGCCATAAAAACATATTTAGCCATGCTAGTCAAATCTAGGGAATATTCTGCATAAGCAATATGCACAAACAACTGTGCACATTCTCTATTCAAGTTTTGATTATTTTGGTGATTCCACTTGACTTTTAAAAACAGTCAATATTTTTTAATAATATACACTTAAAGGGACACTGAACCCAATTTTTTTCTTTCGTGATTCAGATAAAGCATGCATTTTTAAGCAACTTTCTAATTTACTCCTATTATCAATGTTTCTTCGTTCTTTTGCAATGTTTATATGATAAAGAAGGCATCTAAGCTTTTTTCTTGGTTCAGTACTCTGGACAGCAGTTTTTGATTGGTGGATGAATTTATCCACCAATCAGCAAGGACAAGCTAGGTTGTTCACCAAAAATGGGCCAACATCTAAACTTACATTCTTGCATTTCAAATAAAGATACCAAGAGAATAAAGAACATTTGATAATAGGAGTACATGCTTTATCTGAATCATGAAAGAAAAAAATTGGGTTCAGTGTCCCTTTAAGAAAGGGAGAGTAAGGGAGAGTGAGTGCACAGTAATATACACTTACAAAGTAGGACACGGCAGCACCATATCAAAATTATCGTTTTATTAAGAGAAAACAACTCCTTAGTCTACCAAACCTTTTACAATAAAACCAAAGTAGATCAAAACAATTCCAAGCAGATATAAATGTGAATACTAATACAGCTGTAAACCCCACATGCTAGCATGTCCCCTAGCCTTCCTAAAAGCAGTCAGATAGTTAAAAGTCCAGGCACTTAAAGGGACATTAAACACTTTGAGATGGTAATATAAAATGATAAATTGCATATAATAAAACAACTCTGCAATATACTTTCATTATTTATTTTGTCCTCTTTGCCTGTAATTCCATTCTGAAATTGTGAGCTTTTCAGTTCCTGTTAGAAATGGAAATGCAGAACACTGTTAAATAAAGCACAACCATTGGCTGCACACTCTAGTGACCTATTTATAACGGTCCCTAATTGGCCACAGCAGAGAAGGTAACCTAAGTTACAACATGGCAGCTCCCAGTGTTTTATAGACACTAAAACTTTACACTTATGTTGTCACTTTTTTTTTTCACTTTTTAAACAACTAATGAAATTTTAAAAAATACATCTACATGTTAGTCATGGACTAATCTTTTCTTTGAATGCATCATTCTATCTAGCATGTATTTAGTGTTTAATGTCCCTTTAAGTGTTGAGTAACACTCTCCGGTAGCCATCTAGATATGACCTGTCAGCAGGTGCTCATTCCGGGACAGCTAATACAGCAGGTTGTTAGAACAAAAACTCCCTCACCTCTATTGCGGGTTAGTAATGCTCCTGGCTTCCCACAAACACACTGCAAGAGTTTTAGCCGCTCAGCTTACCCTTTCGCCGTAGTCCTTGAGTATATTTGAACTTGGGAATTTAAACACCCAAGCTGGGACTTCTATCTACAGAGCTATCTGTATACTTGATAACACCTTTACATTTTAAATTCCATAATGAAATCACAAAAATAGAAGTAGGCTACATAAGATTATAAGCAAACTGTTTAAATAATAATTATTATTATCATTAGTTTAATATACCACATTGCACATAATTTAATTTCATATGTGTTTTTACTTATAGGGACTTGCTACCCAAATGTTGAAGCACATGAAAGTGATGCAGCATAGCTTTAAAAAGCTGACTAGAAAATATCACCTGAACACTTCTAGGTAAAAAGGGAGATATTTTACATCAAAATGTATTCACACCCCAATGTAAAGAGACTATAAGCAGCCAGTCAGGATGCTTGTCCCAGGACGTGCAAGGGTGTCTGCAACTGGCATGTGCTGGCACAGTCATGTTATTTTCCTATTCAGTTTAAAGGGACAGTCTACACTAGAATTTTTATTGTTTAAAAAGATAGATATTACCTTTATTACCCATTCCCTAGTTTTGCATAACCAACACAATTATATAAATACACTTTTGACCTCTGTTATTACCTTGTATATAAGCCTCTGCAAACTGCCCCCTTATTTCAGTTCTTTTGACAGACTTGCAGTTTAGCCAATCAGAGCTGGCTCACTGGAACTCCACATACGTGAGCATAGTGTTATCTATATGACACACATAAACTAACACCCTCTAGTGGTGAAAAACTGTCAAAATGCCCTGAAAAAAGAGGCGGCCTTCAAGGGCTTAAACATTTGCATATGAACCTCTTAGGTTTAACTTTCAACTAAGAATACCATGAGAACAAAGCAAAATTGGTGATAAAAGTAAATTGGAAAATTGTTTAGAATTACATTCTCTGTCTGAATCATGAACGTTTATTTTGGACTAGACTGTCCCTCCCTTTAAGTAAGTTCTATGAAATCTCATGAGACCACAGCAAAAGCAAAGCATTACCTCAGCACTGCTGATACTGTTTGTTCTTTTTTGTTTTTTCAACTTGCAGCTGAACAGTAGCTGAAGTATAACTATTTACAAAGCACTTACTCTGGTAAACTGAAGAGATTTTGAGGTAAAATCTTCCTTTTTTCATAGAGATGCTCAGGTGATAATTTCCTGTCAGCTTTTTACAGTTATGCAGCCTCACTTTCAAGTGATTTAGCATATGAGTATTATGTCTCTTTAAATGAATTTACAAAATGAGCTGCAAATCATTACATAAGTCTAGGACATTAACCAAGAAATAAAAAATAGGTACAGTATGCAGAAAATATAAAATAAAAAAAAGAAATCACTTTAATGGAGAGGGATACTGCCAGCCCGCATCTCTCCTCAGACTCATGTATAAGATTTTATTTGTATGACTTCACTACCTAAGGCGTTCTTTCCAACCTCCTCTTGAGCTGCGCCTCAAGAACAGAAAAAAAAGATACCAGATAGTGTGCTATCTTCAGATAAACAAGAGCAATACATGGAAAATACTCACCAGAGAAATCTATATAATCCACTTTATTAGTTCCGATGTATTACAACTTCGCCACGCAGGAGAGCTTCAAATTCACAAAACACAGTTGCTTGCGTTTAATCAGCAAAGTATCACCAGATTTAAAAAGGGGAGGAATACAATGTATCCACAAATACACATTTATTAAACACTGTTTCTATGTACAAATAAAACCACAGGTGATATATAATTTCCTACAATACAAAAAATAAAAAAACAGCATAAGGAGATCCTTGATATAAAGTGCGATAGACTCTTAGTGCAGTATAATGACCGCTATAGTGTCCGGTTTCACCACTATTATTTAAAGGGACAGTATACACTCATTTTCATATAACTGCATGTAATAGACACTACTATAAAGAATAAGATGCACAGATACTGATATAAAAATCCAGTATAAAACTGTTTAAAAAACTTACTTAGAAGCTCTCAGTTTAGCTCTGTTAAAAGGTAGCTGGAAAGACCACTGCAATTGGGAAATAAGACACACCCGCTCCCCCTTCTTTTGCATATGTAAAGACCCTCTACACAATCAGGAGCAAGCTGGAGAAGGTAGCTGACGGTATTCTCTAAAACTTTAGGGCTTAGTTAGGAGTCTGAAAATCAGAGCAATGTTATTTAAAAGTAAGCAAAACTATATATTTAAAAAAACAAAAAACTTTATGGGCTATATAAATAGATCATCTACAAAACATTTATGCAAAGAAAAAATGAGTGTATAATGTCTTCTATTACATGTGGTCATAGGACAGTTATTATATCCAATAAGCAAAAAGATGGGTAAAATTTGTACCTGGATAATCCCCAAACTTCTGTACCTGTTTAGTCCGTAGAGGGTTTACGGGTGTGCGATTTTCGGATCACTTTATGAGAAACCCCTGATCCAGATCGTAATTGGCCCCCATTCATAACATACCTCTTTTTTAGTTTGTATTCAGCAGGTCTATGTGAGATAGCAGGTGAACCGTTTCGGTGTGTTTGGGGTGTGTGTGGTTGTGCGTGACATCCTGTTTACGTGACCAACCTACCCCAATCTCAATCCTCAGGACGTCACGCACAACCACACACACCCCAAAAACACTGAAACGGTTCACCTGCTATCCCACATAGACCTGACGAGTACAAACTAAAAAAGAGGCATACAAATACAAGTTTAATAAACTCAGCTTAAAGTTAAAAGTACAAGCAGGACATTGCAGTTTAAGCTTTATTATATTGTTTTTAAACTAAGGGACAGTAAACAAAAATAATGTAATATAATTATGCACATAGCGCAGAATTATGTAACATTATCTTAGCGACAGCTTTAAAGATCAAAAGATTTTATAGATTTTAGCCCTCAAAGTTGCACTTACCTGGTCTCCTCTCTAGGCTCTTTTTGATCATGTTATCTTTTTCAAAAACAGTTCGCGAGCACACTGTCTAATTACAGCGTGCCGATTACGCTATTGAACTGAATGTAGTTCGTTCCCACTACCAGACCAGAGTGGTAATGCACTACATTCAGTTCAATAGTGCAATCGGGCGCGCTGTGATTAGACAGCGCGCTTGCGGACTGCTTTTCACATGATCAGAAGAGGAGACCAGGTAAGTTCAACTTTGAGGGGTAAAATCTATCAACTCTTTTGATTTTTAAAGCTGTCGCTAAGATAATGTTACATAATTCTGCATTATTTTTTACATTTACTGTCCCTTTAATAAATTAAAGCATCATGGGATCGATCACAATGTAAAAACAATATTCATTAGAGAGTGATCAAGTGAAAACTAAAAACAGGCGCCGCTAAAAAATAATGATTTTCCACTACAAATCAAAGAAAATCAAAACTTCGAAGACCTCTAATTTTTATAAGTACACACTGCATTTCTATATCACAAAATTCCTAAATTATATGTAGAACACTGGAAGTTTTTATTCCATTCCTGAAAAGGTAAATATAAATAATATATAAAGACACAATTTACTTAAAGGGACACTGAATTTTTTTTCTTTCATGATTCAGATAAAGCAGCAATTTTAAGCAACTTTCTAATTTACTCCTATTATAATTTTTTCTTCGTTCTTTTGCTATCTTTATTTGAAAAAGAAGACATCTAAGCTTTTTTTGTTCAGATCTGGACAGCGCTTTTTTTATTGGTGGATGAATTTATCCACCAATCAGCAAGGACAACCCAGGTTGTTCACCAAAAATGGGCCGGCATCTTAATTTACATTCTTGCATTTCAAATAAAGATACCAAGAGAATGAAGAAAATTTGATAATAGGAGTAAATTAGAAAGCTGCTTAAAATTTTATGCACTATCCGAACCATGAAAGAAAAAATTTGGGTTCAGTGTCCCTTTAAATACACTGATTTAAGTATTCAATCCTTAAAAACATTTATTAGAAGTCAAACCATTATATAGTTAAAATCAAAACTTTTAAAACGTATTCACTTGCAAGTACAACTAAATTAGAACTCTGTAGTCGTACCTGCATTATCCAAATGGTATTGGGAAGATTTTTATAACTATTATTTGTATGTTTTGAAATCTTTGCTGTTTATCCACTGGGCTAAGGTATCTCCTAGATTCCTGCAAAGATCACATGCAAATGGGAGTGTAGTAGACCTCCAGCTACACTGTGTGTCCCTAAGCTTTATCAAGGAGGTATATGTCCTGACGCGTTTCACCGGCCAAACTAATTCTTCAGAGGATTCACCAAAGGGGCTCAATCACAATCTTTTAGAAAAATGTATCTAATGTTTTCAACAGAAAGACACAATTAAAGTCTATTGGATTTTTTGTTGATACATCATTTCAATAATTTATATAAAGGATTTTTGATTAACGCCAAAATTGTTTGAAAGGTACATAATATACCAAAAAATATCTGTACCATATAGATGAATTTTTTTTTAAATGTATTACAAAGTTTTGTGTTTTTTTTAAATGGATATGCTTGTGATTAATAAATTAACTTTTTTTCTGTGGGAGTTATATCAGCTAGTATATTATGTACATGTTACGAAAATTTTCACAAATCAGACATGTCTGGTCTATCTCTTCAACTGACTGATCATGTCCCCATCTGGAAACGAGGAGGTAACAGGGAAGAAAAGTTGAATAAATAAGGGATTTTTGGGATTTTCTCACTGAAAACCAGTAGTCCACAGGGACTCAATATGAGAAGGGACTTAGATCTCTTCACTTAATTGTGTTACATATCGTTATGCCTTTTTTGTCTATACTTTGGCCTACATACCATTATCAATAATGTATTTGTGAATAGTTGCAATTAGTTTGTCTATTACATATATGATTTAATGGAACTATCTGTCTCCTTTATATCATCTATTCTTATTATTAGCTATTTACTTTCTTTCAGGATCTAACAAATATTTATATCTTTAAAATATTTATATTCTTATAAATATGTAGTGTAGTCTGATTCAACTTTAGAGTTCTATTGATATTTTTCTGGATTTTCATAGTTTTGTTCTGTGTAACCTTTAAGGATCTCATAAACTATGTTTAATGTATGTGCATATAACATTGTAATAGTTATCATTTGATTCTTTATGGTATTAGCATAAGTTAAGTAATGGATTGACTTACATGAATCAACTTATATATATATATATATATATATATATATATAAAAGTTGCTAAATAATTGTTGTAACATATGGTCTCCCATATGATATGTTGTAAATATTGTTCAGCTGTAACAGAATAGTGTAACTTTTGAAAGCCTTCATCTGGTGTAATAAGCAAAATATATGGTCTGTCTCTTTAAACTCTCCTGATAAATGGAGGTGTGTCAGAATATCTGTTATGCAGTGAGCAAGTGAGCATGCTCATGAAACGCATCTGCGGAGCATTCTGACAGACACCGGATGATTTTATTGTGTGTGTTACATGGCTTCTAAGCCCCTTGTGCTTTTAAATTTTGCCCAATTAATTTTTTGTATTTTTAATATGGGAGTGCTAAGACGATGTATTTTGTTGTGCGCCTTCTTTGGATTTTTGAGAATTCCTTTCCGGCGTAGCTTGCAGACTTGCCTAGGCTGCATACAGCTGATTACCTCCACACACCCACTCTCCATTGAGCCTATGTGTTGCGGTGGAGGACTGGAGTCCCCACCTCCTTGAACTTTTCAGCGTTTACTGCCATTGAGCGATCCGTCTACACAGTTACATTTGTACTAAACCAACCCTGCACCAGCCACTTGTTTGGCACATTAAGGTTTAACAGACCTTTTCCACCTTAAACAATTTGTCAAAGTCTAGCCACTCCAGGCAAGCAAATGCCAAAAACTCACATTTAATGCCACCCACACTAAACTATTTCTATGCTGCCACCACCTAAGATTATTATATGGGGAATTTTAAGGAAGTATCCAGACTAACAGATTAAAGACCCTAAACACAATTTAGCAAATATTAGGCAAAGGCAAAACTTAATAAAGGAACATTTATTAAGAGCAAAAAAGAGTCAACGTGCATTTATATAAGAAAAAAAATGTGCTTAAAAATAAATGTATACACATCAAACAGTTTTTAAAATAAAAGGGAGAAAATATCAGAACCTGTATCTTTACAAGAATAGTCTCTGCTTGCAGGGAAATGTAATTATAAAATGGCTAGACACACTCACCTAGATTACGAGTTTTATGCTAAACAGGGTGCGAAACGAACGCAACAAAGGTAGCGTTATTTCACCCTCCATAGCACTGCCATTACAAGTTTCTAAAATAAGCCTCCTTGTGATTCCAATATTGTGGAGTTAAGCTCCATACCGCACAAAAGCCAAGGGCTGCTTTGATTTGCTCGTGCACACTTCCCCCATAGACATAAATGGGGAGAGATCGTTAGAAAAAAACCTAACACCTGAAGTGCGAAATGGGGATCGCTGTAACGTAACCCCATTGATGTCTATGGGAAAAAAAGTTAAGTTTAAACCAACACCCTAACATAAACCCCAAGTCTAAACACCCCTAATCTGCCGCCCTCGACATCGCCAACACTAATAAAAGTTATCAACCCCTATTACGTCGCTCGCGACATTGCTGACACTATAATAAAGTTATTAACCCCTAATCTACCGCCCCCGACATCCCTGCCACTAATAAAAGCTATTAACACCTATTCCGCCGCCCCCCGACATCACCACCACTAAATAAAGTTATTAACCCCTAAACCTCTGGCCTCCCACATTTCCCCACTAAATAAACCTAATAACCCCTAAACCACCAGCCCCCACATCGAAATACACTAAATTAAACTATTAACCACTAAACCTAACACCCCAATAACTTTAAATTAAAATTACAATATAACTATATTTAAATAAGCAAAAACTTACCTGTGAAATAAATATAAACCTAACATGATTAAACTATAAATTAACCTAACCTACTAATTCAAATATCTAAATTACAAATTTAAAAACCTAACACTATGAAAAAAGTAAAAAAAATCTAAATTACAACAAAAAAAACAAACAAATTCAGCGGTTTAAGGATGGCTCCACTCCGCACCGCCGGGATGGATGAAGACCTTGCCACCTGGATAAAGACCTCGCCGCCTGGATGTAGATAGATGTCCGGACTTCAGGATCCGTGAGTAGATATTCTAGGGTTAGTGTTATTTTTTTTATTTTTTGGGGGTAAGGTTTTTTAGATAAGGGTTTGGGCTTTGAAAAAGAGCTAAATGCCCTTAAAATGGCAATGCAAAGAGCTAAATGCCATTTTAAGGGCAATGTCTATACAAATGCTCCTTTAGGGGCAATGGGTAGATTATTATTTTTTTAGAGTTAGGTTCTTTATTTTGGGGGGTTGATTGGGTGGTGGGTTTTACTGTTGGGGATGACTTTGTATTTTTTTACAGGTAAAAGAGCTGATTTATTTAGGGCAATGCCCTACAAAAGGTCCTTTTAAGGGCTATTGGTAGTTTATTGTAGGCTAGGGGGTGTTTTTATTTTGGGGGGCTTTTTTATTTTTATAGGGCTATTAGGTTAGGTGTAATTGTTTTTATTTTTGATAATTTAATTGATTTTTTTGTAATTTTAGTGCTAGGTCTTTTTAAATTTGTAATTTAGATATTTTAATTGGTAGTTTTTTTATTTAATTAGAATAGTAAGGTTAGGTTAATTTATAGTTTAATGTTAGGTTTATTTTTATTTTACAGGTAAGTTTTTATTTATTTAAAGATAGTTATATTGTAATCAGTGTTAATTTTGACGGCAAATTTCGATTTAGTCTTAGTTTTAGTCTTTTGGCTAAAATGCCATTTTAGTTTTAGTCGTATTTTTTTTTAAATAACTTTATTTATATAGTTACTGGCTCCGTCACAACATGAGAACGTCATATACAGAGACACTATTACATGTACACAAAATGAGAAGCGAATGTTGTTAACAGCAGGGTTGGTTCCACATTGCTACAGAGTCCAGCATTTTTCTATTATAACAAACATAAAACAAACATTAACTTAACACATAACAAGGGTGAGAAAACCCTTGAGCAAACCCTCCACTCCGGGGGATAGAAGTGTGAGGGGGGGGGGGGTACTCGCACCCCGGCACACAGGGGAAGAAAGGGTCAATGTATCAGGGCCGGGTGATACTTAAGGTCAAAAGTGAGATATGGCATAGCTCTCAAGATGTGGATGTTGGGGGAGGGAGGCACCATCTGCCATGAAGGTTTTCTTCTAACATGAACAAAGAGTTACGGAAGGGGTAGATTATCCTATTTCGCACCTGAGGGGATACATGTAAAAGATAGGGTTCCCATTTATGTATGAAGAGTTTAATTCTTTTCTCTAAGTCCCCCTGTACATCTGATTGTTCTATAAGCACTTGGTTATGTATGGCATGTAGGAGCTTTCTAAAAGGGGGGGGCTTAGTAGACGCCCAAAATTGCAAGATTAGTCTCCTAGTAAGGAGTATCACAGAGTAGAGAAATTTTCGGTATTTCGATATTACCTCGAAATTGTGTAAGAATATAATGTTGGTGGGCGTCAAGGTGACTCTATCGCCCAAAACCCTATGTAGCCAATAGCTAAGTCTGCCCCACAGTCCAACAAGTTTGGGACAGTCCCAAAGGAGGTGTGTAATGTCAGGGGATGGGAAAGAACACTTACTACAGCTGTCAACTGCCTGTGGTACCATCTTAGCTCGAAGCTTCGGGAGAATGTATGCCTGGTGGAGGAGTTTAGTGTGGGATTCCCTCGAGTACGTCGAGAGAGTGGCCACATGGACCCTGGAGAAGCTATCAATTAGGTCAGGCATGGTGATAGATATTGCTCTTGTTCTCTGCCATTTATCATGTATTGTCTGTAAAGCCTGTTGCTCCAAATGGGCCACTATCTCGTTGTATATACTGGTAATTGAGTGTGAACCTCGTAGCGTAGCGCGATATAATCTATCTATACAGGAACTAGTGTTCGTGAGCTGGTTAGTAGTAATGAGGGCCCTAACATAGTGTCTACATTGGAAGTAGGCAAACATGGTGCCCGGTGGAAGGTTATGTGTCTCTCTCAGAGCCTGGAAAGGAAGGATTTGCAATGTAGTGGGGTTAAGAAGTTGCGCGATAGATGTCAGCCCAAGAGTCTCCCATATGTGGAAGGCCCGTGTAGTATATCCCGGGATGAATTTAGGGTTCCCCTGGAGAGGTAAATATTTAGTGGTCTCATGGTCAATTTTCCAGAACCTGCACACGTTGCGCCACGCTCTAAGGGGGTCCCGAAAGAGTATGCTTTGAGAGATGTGAGAGGGGAGGGAGGATAGCTTAGCGTGTGGTAGATAAGCTGCATTGAGAGGTGCAATTAAGTCCAGTTCTACAGCGGGGCTAAAGTAAGTAGATTTAGCGAGCCACCCCATGGTTAGTTTAGCTAGTGTCGCCCAATTATACCATTGGATATTTGGGAACTTAAGGCCCCCCGCATTCACTAACATAGAGAGTTTAGATTTACTAATCCTGTGCTTCCCCTGACTCCAAACAAATGAGGTAAATATAGTAGTAATATTTTGAATGTCTTTATTGTGGAGCAGGAGAGGGAGCATCTGCAAGGGATACAGTATTTTAGGGAGGATGATCATTTTGAGAAGGTGAATTCTACCATGTAAGGTTAAGGGGAGCCCCCTCCAGCTTCTGATTAGAGCCTGGGTACTAGTTATAATTTTAGGAATATTGAGGTTGTATAGGAGCATAGGGTCAACATGGAGTTGGATGCCCAAATACTTAAAAGACCCAGCCGTGACATGAACGTTGGTGTCGCTAAGTGTGCTATTTTTATTATTTTGGAGCCACGTGACTTCTGATTTGTCAATATTTATTTTATAACCAGTGAATTTACCAAAGGCTGACAGAATTTCCAACAGCCCAGGCAGGTTCATGGCAGGATCGCTCACATAAAGTAGCAAGTCATCTGCAAAGAGAGATAAGTGAAGGAGTTGTGAGTGAATCCGGAGGCCAGGACAGTGTTGGTGTATGTAACAGGCTAGTGGCTCAATTGCCAGATCGAATAGGAGCGGGGACAGTGGGCAACCCTGCCTGGTTCCCCTGCCCAGTTCGAAGGAGGGAGACAAACCGTTATTTATGATTATGGATGCCGAGGGAGAGTCGTACAGTCTTTGTATGACCTCTAGGAAATGCCCCGTTATTCCAAATTTGGCCAGCGCTGTATAGAGATGGTCCCACTCTACCCTGTCAAACGCCTTTTCAGCGTCTACTGCTAAAAGGCAAGCATCAGGCAGTGAATTGTCTGTAGAGGATGCTTGGGCTCTGTGGTAGTGGTCAATGACCGCAAGCGTTTTCCTCAGGTTGAATACCGAGGAACGATGCTTGACGAAGCCCGTTTGATCGGGGTGCACCAGAAAGTGGAGCACCTCCGCCAACCTATTAGCCAGAATTTTAGTTAGTAGTTTATAGTCTCCATTTAGTAAGGAGATCGGCCTGTAAGAGGAGGGCACCATAGGGTCTTTGTCAGGTTTGAGTATTACACAGATGTTTGCGTCAGAAAATCTGGGGTCAGGGACAGAGGCCCCCGAAAGATATGAAGAAAAAAGGGTCGCTAGAGTGGGGGCTATGTCAGGGGCTAAAAGTTTGTAGTACTCTGCGGGGAGACCATCAGGTCCCGCCGCTTTGCCAAGTTTGATGCGTTTAATGGTGTCTATTACCTCCCTCGGCTGAATGGGGGCATTAAGAGAGGACAACTGGTCTTGCGTCAAAGAAGGGACATCCACATTATTCCAGAATGAGCATTTGTCAAGTTCTGATATCTCTTGCCTAGAGTACAGTCTAGTATAGTAAGAGACAAATTCCCGCATGATTGTCGGGGTGTCAGTGCATGACTTCCCCTCAGCAGTTAGCGCTGGGATATATGTTTTAGGTGTAACCACCTTGACCATAGAGGCCATAGTTCTACCAGCCTTGTTCCCATATCTGTAAAACTTCCCCTGTCTATGAATAGCATACGCGTTATCTACCATTTGAATATGGGTATCCCTCTCCTTTTTAAGGTCGTAGTACTGTTGTCTAGTTTGGGGTGAGGGATGGGAGAGATAGTTGTTATAGGCCGTTGCAAGCTTTGTTAACATCTCATCTGTGATTTTTTTGCTCTTGCGGTTATGATGTGAGGTATAGGCTGTAATTCTTCCTCTCATAACAGCCTTAGAGGCATGCCAGAAGAGGTCTGAATTATCTCTGTGTTGTGCATTATCTGCATTGTAATCTATCCAGAAAGAGCGTAATTGTTGCCGAAAGTCGGCGTTATTATAAAGAAAAGAGGGGAATCGCCAAGTTTTCTGTAGGTTGGTTGGTGGGGTGAAGTCCAGAAGGAGTAGGATAGGTGCATGGTCTGATATGGTCACAGGAAAGATCTTAGTGAGAGGGACATATGGTGTGAGGGCGGGAGCAGTCAGGAAATAGTCAATCCTAGACATGGTATGATGTGTTTTAGAAATGCAGGTATAATCCTTGTCTGTTGGGTTGCGTAATCTCCACAAGTCTACCAGTCCCAGGTCAGTTTTAAGTCTATCAATAAGTTTTACCTCGGCTTTCTGTCTGCGTGATACAGTTCGTAGGGGCGGTCCAGTCGAGAGTTCCACAAATCTGTCAAGCAGTAAGAGTTGCGTCATGTTAAAGTCGCCCCCTACGATTATTGGGAGCTCACCTCTCCTCGCTAAACAAAGCTGTAAGTGTTGCCAAAAGTGGGGCGAGAGATTATTCGGGCCATACACGTTGCAGAGTAGATATGATTTTGATGCAATACTGAGAGTAGTAATTATGTAGCGTCCCCTAGGATCTAACTGTGTATCTCTGAAAGTGGCAGAAAGACCCTTTCTGATCAAGATAGCTACTCCTCTCCTCCATCCCTCCGTTGGAGTATTAATAACCTGCCCCACCCATCTAATTTTAAGCTTGTCATGTTCCTCCTGAGTTAAGCGGGTTTCCTGTATGAGGGCTATGTCAGCATGTATAGAGTTTAAGAAGTGCAATATTTTACTACGTTTAGCAGGGGATGTAATGCCCCCCACGTTCCACGAGACTATGTTACATCGTACTGCCATACAATAAGTGGTAAGGGAGACATTAGTTGGGGCATGGTGAAATAAGCAAGGAAAAGGGGAAGTAGGGAGGTGACCTCTCTCTCCAATGCTGTCAGGCAGTGGAGAAGTGTGTCAGAAAGTCTGGTAATGTGTGCCAGGGTGCGGTACTTACATAAACAGAGAGGTGGGAGAAACCGTGGCAACAGTTCACAAGACCACCAAAGCTCAGATATTCTCAGCAGTTGGCGTCCCCCGGAGTGGAGGCAAGAATTCTGATGGAGGCAGAGAAAGAAAAGCATCAACAGGGCACAGAACCACATTTCCAAACCCTCACCAGGTTCCCATCCCATTCCACCGGTGCTACCAGCCATTTCGCCCATGTGGGAAGGAGAGATCAAGGTCACCTCTCGGTTAATGCTATTGAGTGGAGCACCAGGGGAATGGTAGACATATTGCTGTAACAATGCAGTTAAGGACATACAGGCAAAGAGAAGTAATATCCAAGCCCCACACTTCAAAATACACAGTTCAGGGGTATTCCCGTTATCCTGGTCTATAACTATATCTAGGCCTGGGGCAGATGAAGTACAGGGCGTAGGAGTTTTCAAGTGCAGGCCGGGAGGCTTTCGTGCACTGGGAGATAAGATGGTGGCTGAAAGCTTATCAAGGATTTCTTTTTTAATTAAGAAGAAATACGCCCAAACTAGGCAAGGGAATCGTGGCAAGTGCATGGTTAGGCAACGGGTGCTAGGGTATACAGATGCATAGAGTTTCCAGACAAGAAAAAGGGCCATATGAATTAAAATGAACAGTAGGTGATAGGAGGGTCTCTGCGATAAAGTGCAGTCGGCCGAGGCCAGACTAGGTGGGATATGTGAGATAAGAGGGGAGCCTTTATCAGGAGCAAGATGTAACAGGCCACCTACAGTACCAGTGGTACTTATGTACGGGATTGGACATGTGGTATACTTAGGGCCCCAAACCCCAGGATTTAGAGGTAAAGGCATTGAAACAGTGGGAACAGTGGCAATAACAATTTTGTTAACTTTCAAGAACATAAAATAACAGGTAACACAATAGATCTCAACCATTGATAAAACGAGTACATTGTCAACATGAGCCACCTCCTTGACCCGGCAATCTTGGGAAACTGCGGCAGGGGTATGCTGCTGCAATGGTAGGAGCAGCAGCCAATAAATCAGAATCATTTGAGGAGGAGGACCTCTCACTTGGTCCGCTTCTAGAGTGTTTCCAAAGGCGAAGAATATCACACTTCCTTGGATCCTCATAGGAAGACAGAAAAAGAGGGGAAAAAGGTGCAAGAAATTCGGTCGCCCAAAATCAGTGCACATCATCTTGCATGTCCTTGTCCAGGAATGATTGCAGTTCCTTTGGGTTGTTGAAATATTTAGGCCCAGCAGGGGTCTGCAGCCTCAACTTAGCTGGGTACAGTAGTGTAGCTTGCTTCCCTTCTTTATGTAGCCTAGAGCAAAGTGGGGCGAAATCTCTTCGCATCTTGGATACTTCTGCAGAGAAGTCTTGAAAAATCAGGAGTTGTTTTCCTTCAAATTGCAATTGTCCAGCATGGGCCCGGTATGCTCTCAACAGAGCCAACTTTTCCTGATAATTCAGGCATTTGAAAATTACCTGACGTGGACGAGAGTTCAGTGTTTCAAGTCCCTTGTCCGGGCCCAGACGGTGTGCACGCTCCACATCCAAGGGTAAGTGGTCCGGATTCATCTTTAGAAGCTTGGGTAGGGTTAAAGCAGTGAATTCCAGCAGATCTTTGCTTTTTATCGTTTCTGGAACCCCCACTACCCGCAAGTTGTTCCTGCGACTCCTATTTTCGAGGTCGTCTACTTTCTCCTGCAGCGCTCTATTCTGTCGCTGAAGTTGTCTTACTGAGGTGGATGTAGACGCCTGCATATCCTCCACATCAGAGATGCGTTGCTCAGCGTGTGTGAGCCTGGATGAAAATTGGCGCACTTCACTAGTGAGTGTGTCAACCCCTGCCTGGAGAGTGTCCATTTTAGGGAGGAAGAAGGATTTTAGTTCCTGAAGTGGTGCAGACGAATCTGTCGTGATGACCTGGGAGGCCCTGGGGGAGGGTGGAGGGTCAGGGTGTATATCTGTGGCTGGTCGCTTCTTCTCTGTATGCTTGCCTCTGGAAGTCATTATTTCCGCAGCTTTGCTGGTAATAGGTGCGAAATAATGGTCAAGCTTCATGCAAACAGTGTGCTGATAGTTGCAGAGTTCAGATGGTGAATGCTTGTAAAACTGTATATGACCTCCAGGAGGCAATGCAGAACAGTAAATGCTGGTGGCAGAAACAGCTTCAGAGAAAAGCAGCAGAGGTTGTTCACCAGAATCTCACAATTGAGCTGTGCAAATAAAAAGATTTCACCTAGTGGTGTTATAAACGGTAAATACCAATCCAAAAAGATAGTGAGAGAGCAAAAACAGTCAAAGTGTCAAGTTGAATAGAATGTTGAGCTGGTGTTGTTATTCACAATATAAGCTCAGGCAGTAAGCTTCTGTTATGCAGCTCCACAGCTTCTTTAGCAAGGTTTCACATGGGACTAGCAAGTAAATCAAAGAAGGAGCGTGGCGTTACACTGTATGCTGTCAGTTCTGTTAAAGAGTCTATCTCCCAATGGCTGTGCGGGGGTTTTATAGGGTAAGAATGTGTAGAAAGACACTGCGGGGAGGGCTGTGTGCTGTGAGCCGGGAGATATATGGTAGCAGAATCCCACGTGGCAGTTCTTAGATGTAAGGCTATGGACCTAAAAGTTTCCCATTTTTGCTTTCTTACTAGGGACACCAATGCTAGATGTTACAGCGTGAAGTTTAGTGGTTCCCAAGCTACGCAGGCCCTCTCCTGCCTCAGGCACAGTCTCAATTTCTCCCCCTATAATGCTCTTTTAGCAAATTGAGCGGTACTCTCACCAATGAGTCTTTGTGTGTTGTTGCAGCCACCTCACTCTTACCGCTCCTCTGCAGTGCCGGGTATGTTCTCCGGTGCTCTGTCTCGTCCAGCAGGTGAAGGAGAAAAAAAGGCCGCAGGCCAAGATGGCGCCTGAACTTAGCGCTCCGTTGCGCACTTCTATCGTTCCGGGGGCAAGGGCGGTGTGGTAGCCCTTCACACGGCGTCACCAGCTGAGGTGGGGTATCAGAGTTTCCCAGCAAGGCTATCTTGTGTGGGTTTTGGTCTGGCAGCAAACTTTTTGTATGTTTTAGGGAGCTGAATATGCGGAGCTCCTTTCGTTTGCTGCCAGTCCGTTGCGCCGCCCACCGGAAGTCCCCGTTTTAGTCGTATTTTAGTCATCTGAATTGTTTTAGTTTTAGTCTAGTTTTAGTCTACTAAATCTTCAGTAGATTTTAGTTGACTAAATTTCCAGTAGATTGTAGTCGACTACCATCTAAGGGGTTTTATTAAAGTGTAATGCATTATTTAAGCATTTCTCTATAAATTTCCAAACTGATTATATACTCCAGGAGTAAACATAACACCTGTTATTATTTATGGTATTAAGGTTTAAACATGAAACACAGACACCGATTTAACCGTTGTGATATATATAACGTCTTTATCAAACTTAATAAAACCAAGTTTCATAAACAAACGGAAGTGCAACTTCAAAATATAAAAAAAGAAACTGTAAACTGTATTGGCTGTATCGCACATATTACCAATATAAAAACTTTAACAGTTCTCTGTTAATAATTAAAACAAGTATCAAGTATCAAGTTTCTGCAGCTAGAACAGGCACAGCATAACTTAAGCCCATACTTGTGGGTTATGTTTATTTCTATAGGAAGAATCAATTGATTGTTCACAAATTCAAAAATGTTTCGGCAACAAAATTAACACTACTCTAGAACTTCCAAACTCATTATATACTCCTGGAGTAAAGGTTTTATTAACCTGGTTTTATTTATGGTAGTAAGGTTTGAACATGCAATTCAGATTTAACAGATTTAACTATTGTGGTATATAACATGTCATTATCTTAAAATTAAATAAAACAAAGTTTCGTAAATAAACAAGAAGATAGCCTTGCTTTTTTTTTTTTTTTTACAAAAGTGCATTAATTCCATTTTAGTTTTTGTCGTATTTTAGTCATCAGAATTTCTTTAGTTTTATGCTCATTTTAGTCTAGTCTTAGTCAACGAAATTAAGGCTGATTGTAATTTTAATTTAAAGTTAGGGGGTGTTAGGTTTAAGGGTTAATAGTTTAATTTAGTGTTTTGCGATGTGGGGGGCCGGCGGTTTAGGGGTTAATAGGTTTATTTAGTGGCGGAGATGTGGGAGGCCGGAGGTTTAGGGGTTAATAACTTTATTTAGTGGCGGAGATCTCGGGGTGTGGCGGAATAGGGGTTAATAACTTTATTATAGTGGCGGCTTTGGGGTTTATATATTTAAATAATGTTGGCAATGTGGGTGGGCAGCAGATTAGGGGTTAATAGGTTTATTTAATACTCGCGATGTGGGTGGGCGGCATATTAGGGGTTAATAAATTAAATATAGTGTTTGCGATACAGAAGGGACTCGGTTTAGGGGTTAATAGGTAGTTTATGGGTGTTAGTGTACTTTGTAACACTTTAGTTATGAGTTTTGTGAAACATTTTTGTTACACAAAATCCATAACTACTGGTCTCAGGTGGCGGTATGGATCGTGTCGGTATAGGCTGAAACGCAAGCATTTTAGACTCACAGCACAACCTGTAATACCAGCGCTATGGAAATCCCACGCAAAAACATAATTTTTTTGAGTGCGGGATGGACGTTGCATTACAGGCTAAAATGCTTGCGGTATAGCTATATCGACATAACTCGTAATATGAGTTCCTTGCCATTGCGCTGAAATTGTCATTTTTTCTGCGTTAAAAGCCGCAACACAAAACTAGTAATCTAGGTGACTGTTAGGAACAGCTTCCCATGTAGAATGACAAACCCTTAAAAAACCTAACACTAACCCCCGACGATCCACTTACAGTTCTTGAAGTCCCCCTTGAAGGATCTATCTAGCTGGCGAAGTCCTCATCCATGCGGCAAGAAGTCTTCATCCAGGCAGCCTCTTCTATCTTCATCCAGCCGGTGAAGTCCTCATCCATGCGGCAAGAAGTGTTCATCCAGGCGGCCTCTTCTATCTTCATCCAGCCGGCACGGAGCGGGTCCATCCTGAAGACATTCGCTGTGGAGCATCCTTTTCATACGGTCTCCGCCGTACACTGAATCTTCAATGCAAGGGATGCGATTCAAGATGGCATTCCTTGCATTCCTATTGGCTAAAAATTTTAAATCAGCCAATAGGTATTAGGGCTGCTAAAATCCTATTGGCTATTCAAATCAGCCAATAGGATTTAAGCAGCTCTTATTCTATTGGCTAATTTTTACAGTTATGCTGCATCAGTTTCAAGTGATTTAGCATATGAGTATTATGTCCCTTTAACTTTATTTTATTTTTTTACTGTATCTACAGGGAGGGCAGAATTTTTAGGCAAGTTGTATTTTTGAGGATTAATTTTATTATTGAACAACAATCATGTTCTCAATGAACCCAAAAAACTCATTAATATCAAAGCTGAATAGTTTTGGAAGAAGTTTTTAGTTTGTTTTTAGTTATAGCTATTTTAGGGGGATATCTGTGTGTGCAGGTAACTATTACTGTGCATAATTATTAGGCAACTTAACAAAAAACAAATATATACCCATTTCAATTATTTATTTTTACCAGTGAAACCAATATAACATCTCAACATTCACAAATATACATTTCTGACATTCAAAAACAAAACAAAAACAAATCAGTGACCAATATAGCCACCTTTCTTTGCAAGGACACTCAAAAGCCTGCCATCCATGGATTCTGTCAGTGTTTTGATCTGTTCACCATCAACATTGCGTGCAGCTGCAACCACAGCCTCCCAGACACTGTTCAGAGAGGTGTACTGTTTTCCCTCCTTGTAAATCTCACATTTGATGATGGACCACAGGTTCTCAATGGGGTTCAGATCAGGTGAACAAGGAGGCCATGTCATTAGATTTTCTTCTTTTATACCCTTTCTTGCCAGCCACGCTGTGGAGTACTTGGACGCGTGTGATGGAGCATTGTCCTGCATGAAAATCATGTTTTTCTTGAAGGATGCAGACTTCTTCCTGTACCACTGCTTGAAGAAGGTGTCTTCCAGAAACTGGCAGTAGGACTGGGAGTTGAGCTTGACTCCATCCTCAACCCGAAAAGGCCCCACAAGCTCATCTTTGATGATACCAGCCCAAACCAGTACTCCACCTCCACCTTGCTGGCGTCTGAGTCGGACTGGAGCTCTCTGCCCTTTACCAATCCAGCCACGGGTCCATCCATCTGGCCCATCAAGACTCACTCTCATTTCATCAGTCCATAAAACCTTAGAAAAATCAGTCTTGAGATATTTCTTGGCCCAGTCTTGACGTTTCAGCTTGTGTGTCTTGTTCAGTGATGGTCGTCTTTCAGCCTTTCTTACCTTGGCCATGTCTCTGAGTATTGCACACCTTGTGCTTTTGGGAACTCCAGTGATGTTGCAGCTCTGAAATATGGCCAAACTGGTGGCAAGTGGCATCTTGGCAGCTGCACGCTTGACTTTTCTCAGTTCATGGGCAGTTATTTTGCACCTTTTTCCACACGCTTCTTGCGACCCTGTTGACTATTTTGAATGAAACGCTTGATTGTTCGATGATCACGCTTCAGAAGCTTTGCAATTTTAAGAGTGCTGCATCCCTCTGCAAGATATCTCACTATTTTTGACTTTTCTGAGCCTGTCAAGTCCTTCTTTTGACCCATTTTGCCAAAGGATAGGAAGTTGCCTAATAATTATGCACACCTGATATAGGGTGTTGATGTCATTAGACCACACCCCTTCTCATTACAGAGATGCACATCACCTAATATGCTTAATTGGTAGTAGGCTTTCGAGCCTATACAGCTTGGAGTAAGACAACATGCATAAAGAGGATGATGTGGTCAATATACTCATTTGCCTAATAATTCTGCACTCCCTGTATTTTGCAATAAGATATTTTTTTTAGCGATGATTTAGGTTTTCTCACTTAAATAACTCCACTTTCATGAGCCTTGCCATCTAGTTTGATTTTTAATCTCATTTGTGCTGTTGGCCATCCGGCCTGTCAGCTAAATTATCTATACCTACATTATACCTTTTACATATACTAATACTTGTTTAGATTTAATTTATTGCTAAAACTTCCAAAATGTATATCTATTTCAGATGGATATAAATTGTTTATTTTTAATTTAAAGATGTTTTTACATAGTTTTGAAAATTCCATCTGATCATGCTAACCAAATTAAAGATAGATTACAAGTGGAATGCAAAAATATTAGTGCTCTTGTGCGCTAACACTGCTTAAATTAAATAAATAGTATTTTTAAGGTTATATTACAAGTTTAAAGCATTAGATCAGTTCAACATCTGGATGTTGGACAGTGCAGGTACAGTAAATCCCTTACATAATAAACTTCTATGGGGGGCGTGCTGAAAATCTCATGTTGGCTGTCACTCAAGTGCTAATCCAAAGGTGCGCTAACTCACACTGCATACACACATACATATACATATATATATACATACAGACATATATATATATATATATATATATATATATATATATATATATATATTGTGACATAATCACTTCTGGAAAGCTCTTTTGTTCTCATTAGAACTCTACAGCAGAAGATAGGTTTTGAAGATCATTCCAGGGCAAAAGCAATATTCATTTAAATTATGGTAGAAATGTCTGTCTATCTATCATCTGTCTTTCAGTCTATCTATCTGTCTGTCTGTCTATCCATCGATCTATGTATCTCCTGATCTGGGCCTGGCATTATATGTATTTAACTTTTATTTGCATGCTATGTACTTATAGCTAGTTATGTTTTGAGGCTTATTATCTGTGTTGTGCTGTACAACCAACTCAACTGTTGAACAGCAAAGCTGACACTATGGTGCATATTCAATATATTGCAACAGTTCTCACCAATTACCATATAATGTACATAAGTTCTGACAAGATAAATGACCAGGGAGGACCAAATTATGCCCTCAAAGTCTTAGATTGTAAATATTTGAAATGCATCATTAATATTAAAAAAATATCTTGATTTTATAACAAAACACAGCTCTAGACGCCAAGCCATCAGTTGTATCAGCCCAGTAGATGAAACTTCCGAGTGCAATGTTCTCTAGGCTGTTCAATAACTATTTCCATCCTGTGGTGCAGTTGGTCTCTAAAGGTAGATATGACAGAAGTGCACAAAACGACTCTAATTTACTCCGGCTACTAGAGCATGAAAATTGCGCTTTGCTGCCTGTGGCCGCTCACTGGAAGCCAGTGTTATTTTACATGTAGTCTCATTGCTTTCCGATCCCTTTTTGATTGCATTATTTAACCTTCATTGGAGAATGACAATGACTTTTTAAAACCATCTACTTGTAATTCAGGATTTATTAGGTGCGTAGGTAACAAGTGATAATGGATTTATATTGGTAACAAGTGACAGAAATGAACAAATATTTTCTCATTATTTTGTGTAAACAGACTGTGAGATGTGTAGCTTTGACTATAATGTATTTGCAAGACATTCATCCAGAAGTGAGAAATAAATTAAAGGTACATTGTAATGTAAAAATGATGGTCTAGATAACATGTGCATCATGACCAATAGCGCAGGGTGTTACATGTTTTTGGATAAAAGGGACAGGAAACCCCACAATTTTCTTATTATCAAATTTGCTTCATTCTCTTGTTATCCTTTGCTGAAGGAACAACATTGCACTACTGGCAGCTATCTGAGCATATCTAGTTAGCCAATCACAAGAGACAAATTTGTGCAGGCAACAATCAGCAGCTAGCTCCCACTAGTGTAGGATATGTGCGTATTGTTTTTCAACAAGGGATACCAAGAGATCAAAGCAAATTTAAAAATAGAAGTGAATTTAAAAGTGTCATAAAATTACCGGCTCTATCTGAATCCTGCAAACTTAATTTTGACTTTCCTGTCCCTTTAAACAGAGAATCTCAATACAGCCAAATAGTGTTTTAGCGCACCTTATAGCTTTACTGGATAGTGCAGAGAGATCTATTCAGGGGTCAAGTGAAGCGGGGACGCATGGGAACGGAGTTCCTGCACTATTTTTGCAGGAGGAACTAAGTTCACGCTGGACAGAGAACAGAAACAATTCAGTAAATCTGCAGCTGGTGGGAGGAGCTTGAGCACAGTCTGGTTAGAGGGATAGTGAGATCCTCTAGTAATGGGCAGCAACACTTCCTGCAATACACTAAATGTCACCCCTGTTATGAATATTATATTTATTATCTTTTATTACACATGGTTCTTACATTTCTGTGTGGCTTGCTCTGGGGTTATTTAGCTCCCCTCAGCAGAAATAGGACTATTGCACCTTAAATGGGTGAGAATTTTCATTGGATTTAATTTGGTTTCATTAGCCAAAATGTATAGATTATACACATATAAATACAGTGTGTGTGTGTATATATATATATATATATATATATATATATATATATATAAATGTATATCAGACATTTTAATTGTGAGGGAGGGTGGAAGTCTTGGTGAGTTCCCACACTTTTTTGTAGGACTTGACCCCTGGATCTATTGACACGCTCATTGCACTTGTTTTATGAGTGTTGAGTTTAGTGCTGTGCTTGTGCGCATTCCAAAATACAGCTTTAAAACTTAGTAGAGATGTGCGTTCATTTCATTGCGAAAACACATTTGACAAAGGGATATTAATGTTGTTTTGACTAAACCAATGAAAATATAAGAAAATGAATAAATAATGATGAAATTCATCAGTATTGATTCATTTTCTTAAATATTTTTTTTGAGGGTTAATATTTACCTTTTGCGGACTGAAGAGCTTGCTAAGCCGATCCTCTTCTTGCCAGAGCCCTAGCCGTGCAAACAGGATTACTTTAGAGACCATCCTGGAGTCATATGATGATCATTAAACTAGGTTAGAAGTCATTTGCGCATCATCAGACATCATCAGGCTGTAAAGTCATCAGCTAAGGTAATACATTCTGGGTGATGACTTCAGAAGGATCAGCAGATTACCTAACTGATTATTTTACAAGAATGAACAGCCAGTGAATGACTCTAGAGTCATCTCATTTACATATTTCGGCCTGTGGGAACTCCTCAGGATGGCTTCTGATGACTAGTCTGGCGCCATCGATTACTTCAGAATGACTCCAGGACTAGGTTAGAATGGCTAGGCTCTGGCAAGAAGTGGATCAAGTTATTGTGCTCTTCAGTGTGCAAAATGGTAAGTATAAACTGCTACAGGTAAACTTATCATCTATAGCCATGAACCTTTACATTAATTTTAACAAAAATGAATGTAAATGTTTAACTAAAATTCAGTATTTTAGCACAAACAAAAAGTATGCCCACAGAATGGCCCGCTAATATACTTATGGGAGAAAGTGGTATGACAGATAGTCCTGTAAACATATAATTGTAAGAGTAATAATCGCAGCCTGTCAGCTCGAGTACATCAGTAGCGTTAATCAGGCTTGCTTTCAACACACTTCCACACCTCCTTAGTTAAGAGCCAAATTTTTTTGACAGTTCAGTTCCATATATCACAGACAAGCCCAAACGGCATACTCACGGTAAGGTACCCAGTTGTGATCTAGTTCCCAGCTGTAGCTCAGTCCTCAGCAATCCTCAGCAGTTTAATGCTCACACGCTGTCAACACTACTCAGCCTCTCTCAATGCAACATGCCTTTCTTAGTCAGCTGAAATCATCCGAGTCAGCTGTAATCCGTGCCGGTGAGGACGTAAGAGCGGAAGTGGAGCCCCTGTGCTCCACAGAAAATGCAAAACAAAACAGTATCCATTAAACGTCCCAGTGTAGGTAGAATAAATCAACTTGGTTCCAGTTCCATATATAAAAGGCAAATTTTATTGAAATGATTCAGGATAAAACATGTAGATAACTCTCAGCAAGAGAGACAAGTGGAAAGGTCTGACCGGTTTCGGCCCAGTGTGGCCGTAGTCATAGACAGTAACAGGTATTCAGGGAGTGCACCCTATATACCTGTTGACCACTCCCCAAATGGGAGTGGTAACAATCTAACATGAATTGTTAAAATTAAAAACACCTTGTACCTCATAGCTAGCTGGGATTGGAGAATATATACAAAAGATACAAAGTATATATATATATATTTTTGCAAAAGCAATTGAAAACATATATATATATATATACACTGTAGGAGAGCTAAGGAAGAATACATAGATATGTTAACAATAGGCATAAACTTTCCAATCATTCTTTTCTCATCATTTTCTCTACATTTATTCTCACACTATTTATTACCTTTTTCTTCCTTCCCTCTTCCAAGGTTATAAACCACCCGTTAAGTTTAATATTTAATAGATTCCAGAAGGAAACTGGCTAGGTGGTAGCTAAGAGGAAGTAATAATCGGCTGTTGTTACATTTAGGGTATCAAGGCAGATATAATACATGACAAATTAATTGAATACAAACTCTTGTTCAAAAGTGTAAATGTACACAGTACAAAATACAAAATACACTATTGTTACCAACAGATGAACAAGAACTATAAAATCATAAAGTCAAGTGAACATTTAGTTATATTACCTTATACTCTAGCTAAATTATATATAAAAAGAAAAGAAAAAAGGGGGACCATTAGTTATTAGGAGAATAATTTATTTAGAGTGGTTTTTCTTGGGTAGTTTATTGATATAGCCATAGTGGTACCATAGTGCCTATAGAGTGGTGGATGTCAGAGAGACTATGTTAAAAAGGATTATATTCTCCAGTATTTGGTACTAGCCAAATCTATCTGTGTCAATAATTTATAATGTCGAATTCTGAGTTGAAACCCTCAGACTTGAGAATGTCGTTTGGGAAGAGGGGTACAGTTGGGCAACCATTGATGTGGTGTCCCTGTACTCCTCCATACCACACAAATATGGTCTGAAAGCTGTTTTGTTCTTTCTGAACAAAGAGACTGACCTTTCTCCTGAACATGGAGCATATGTACTGAGAGTGGTTAATTTTCTACTCCGGCATAATTTCTTCATGTTCAGGAGTAAATTTTACCTCCAGAGACGTGGAACAGCCATGGGGGCAAAGTTTGCCCCTTCCTACGCCAACCTGTTTATGGGGTGGTGGGAGCGGTTCCACGTCTTTGGGGGTAATAAAAACCAGACCCAACATATCGTAAAATATCTGCGCTATATTGATGACCTGCTGGTCATTTGGTCAGGCAGCAAAGATCAACTTGATAATTTGGTTGATATACTCAATGTCAACAGTGTTGGTCTACGGTTCACCTTTGAGTGGCACCAGACCAGTATAAATTACTTGGATGTTACCCTCAGATCCAATGGTGATACTGGAAGGGTTTCCTCTTCTCTCTACAGGAAACCTATCTCCGGGAATACGTTGTTACACGCCAGGAGCAGTCATCCTAGGCATGTTTTCAAAGGTATAGTAAAAGGCCAATTCATGCGGATAAAAAGAAACTGCTCCCGGAGAGAGGATTTCCTGAGAGAGAGTGAGGATCTGAAAGTGAGATTAAGAGAAAGAGGTTACTCCAAAAATTTGGTTAGTAAGACCTTCATGGAAGTATCTGCAATGGACTTGAGTTGTAACCAAGGGAGGGTAAGAGATAACAGATTAAAGGATGATAACTCCAACAGAATCAAACCTACTTTGGTTACGGCTTTCTCAAATCAATTTGATAAGGTCTGTAAAGTTATTGAAAGGAACTTGCCAATACTTCGAGGCGACACAGTTTTGAGACGGATTATGGAGGATGGATGTAATTTCATCTATAAACGTAACATGACCCTGGGCAACATTTTGTCTCCCAGTATGTTGCCCCAGCAGGATAGTGGTAGCTCATGGTTAAAGGTCAAGGGAACATACAAGTGTGGTAAAAAAACATGCAAATCATGTGATCACATGGTTGTTTCAAAGACCTTTTCCTCAACCAAAACGTTGGAGGTTTTTGACACTAGGGGTTGCATCAAGTGTGGCAATAGATATGTCATTTACTTGATTGAATGCACCCAGTGCAAAAAACAATACGTAGGCAGAACCACCAGGCCTGTGGGTAAGCGAATCAGGGAGCATCTCTCCTATGTCTCCCAAGAAAGGGCTGTTTCTGCTCTATCCAAACATTTCTTGGAGGTACACATGGGAGATGTTGGAACCTTCAGGTGGCGGGCTATCGAGTCAGTATCCAGACCACCAAGGGGAGGTGATTTATTTCATATCCTTTCCAGGCAAGAGATTTACTGGATACACAGGCTCGGTAGTCTGGTACCTGAGGGTTTCAACTCAGAATTCGACATTATAAATTATTGGCACAGATAGATTTGGCTAGTACCAAATACTGGAGAATATAATCCTTTTTAACATAGTCTCTCTGACATCCACCACTCTATAGGCACTATGGTACCACTATGGCTATATCAATAAACTACCCAAGAAAAACCACTCTAAATAAATTATTCTCCTAATAACTAATGGTCCCCCTTTTTTCTTTTCTTTTTATATATAATTTAGCTAGAGTATAAGGTAATATAACTAAATGTTCACTTGACTTTATGATTTTATAGTTCTTGTTCATCTGTTGGTAACAATAGTGTATTTTGTATTTTGTACTGTGTACATTTACACTTTTGAACAAGAGTTTGTATTCAATTAATTTGTCATGTATTATATCTGCCTTGATACCCTAAATGTAACAACAGCCGATTATTACTTCCTCTTAGCTACCACCTAGCCAGTTTCCTTCTGGAATCTATTAAATATTAAACTTAACGGGTGGTTTATAACCTTGGAAGAGGGAAGGAAGAAAAAGGTAATAAATAGTGTGAGAATAAATGTAGAGAAAATGATGAGAAAAGAATGATTGGAAAGTTTATGCCTATTGTTAACATATCTATGTATTCTTCCTTAGCTCTCCTACAGTGTATATATATATATATGTTTTCAATTGCTTTTGCAAAAATATATATATATATACTTTGTATCTTTTGTATATATTCTCCAATCCCAGCTAGCTATGAGGTACAAGGTGTTTTTAATTTTAACAATTCATGTTAGATTGTTACCACTCCCATTTGGGGAGTGGTCAACAGGTATATAGGGTGCACTCCCTGAATACCTGTTACTGTCTATGACTACGGCCACACTGGGCCGAAACCGGTCAGACCTTTCCACTTGTCTCTCTTGCTGAGAGTTATCTACATGTTTTATCCTGAATCATTTCAATAAAATTTGCCTTTTATATATGGAACTGGAACCAAGTTGATTTATTCTACCTACACTGGGACGTTTAATGGATACTGTTTTGTTTTAGATGATATGTATGTTCACTCATTTACAGACAAATGTAAGAACTGACAATGTTTCCATAACAAAGGATAAATAATCTAACTTACACCTGAAAGAATCAATTTAGCTTATTCATTTGTACAGTTAAGTGGGCACTACAGTCACAAACTTTCATGATTCAAATGGAGCATACCGTTTTAAGAGACTTTCACATGCACCTCCATTATACATACACATATATATATATATATATATATATATATATATATATATATATATATATATATATATATATATATATATATAGTATTATTGCTGTATGAGGTCAAGCACTCACGTCACCTGTAATCCAATGCCCCGGGTGCAGTCCTGGTGATAGGTACATAAATTTGAAAAAAGGAGGTACACTCAAGGGGTCTTCACTGTTATAGGATATTTATTCCCATTAAACTGTAACGTTTCGGGATTGCCCTCATCTTCAGACCACAAATGATGTACATAACATACAGAATCTCACCTTATTTATACTCTCCAGTGTCCCCGCTGTCAGCGGCATCCCAGATGATAGTGACGTCATCATACGGCATCCGCAACTGATGATGACTCACAGAAGATCCCGATTACCATGACACCCAGATGCCGTCAGACAGCGGCGGAAACGGCCACATCTTCATTTAAAATCAATCACCCTGGAAATAATGTGACATATAAGAAGAAAAGAACATGAAATAGTTCCAATGCCTGTAATAAAAACAAAAACATGCTGAATTTCATCTAATAATACAAGGGGTAGTATGTCGATACAATCAAAGTACATCCTGTAAGAGTATAATGGTTAAATAAAGATATACCTTATGGGTGCTAACACATTATGCCAACGAAGTCATTCAAGAGGACCCAATGTAGGTAACAGTGTTGACTGTTTAGTAGGATAAGGATGTGCTAACAATTGCCAAATTATTGAGTAATAAGCTAAAGTGACTACCCCTGAAGGGAGGACTATAATGAGGGGAGATTACAGAATACATTATGGAAAGGGAGAATAATGGGATAGTTTGACTCCTAAACAACCTGTTAAAAATCTTATTACAAATCCTAGTGAGAAATCCAAGGATCAAATGATACTGGTTCCATTTTCCATTACTTCATATATCAGAAAATAATTCATATATCAGTCTACAGTCAACATAGATGATTACAAAGGAGAAGAAGGAAGGGCACATCGACACTAAATGATAAAGTTGAGACTCATTAAGTTGATAATAATGATTCATGTCTCTCATATTAATTTTCATAGAAAGCAATGCCAGTCAAGGTTTGTGTTTAATCCTCTAGGGCTTAGTGTTCCTAGGGTGTATATCCAGTGCGATTCACACTGTAGTAAGACCTTGGCTCTATCACCCCCTCTTGTAAGTGGGGGGATGTGATCAATAATGAACGGCTAGATTATGAGTATTGCGTTATGTGCAGCTCGCTGCTAACTTGCAAGTTATTTCCACCGCTCACCTCCCTATAGAGCTGCTATTACAGGTTTGCAAAAACCCGGCATTAGCAGGCAATATGGCAGCGTTGAGCTCCATTGAGCTTTATACCGCACCCAAATACCAGCGCTGCTTTGAGCTGGTTTTACGTGCTCGTGCACGATTTCCCCATAGACATCAATAGGGAGAGCCGGCTAAAAAAAAGCCTAACACCTGCAATAAAGGAGCGTAAAGCCATTGATTCCTACTAAAGTTGTTAACCCCTAAACCTAACCCTAAGTGTAACCCTAACACCCACTAACTTTAATATAATTAAAATAAATCTAAATAAATATTGCTATCATTAACTAAATAATTCCTATTTAAAACTAAATACTTACCTATAAAATAAACCCTAAGCTAGCTACAATATAACTAATAGTTACATTGTAGCTAGCTTAGGGTTTATTTTTATTTCACAGGCAAGTTTGTATTTATTTTAACTAGGTAGACTAGTTAGTAAATAGTTATCAACTATTTACTAGCTTTTAAGGACTATTGGCAGTTTAGTTTAGGATAAGTTTTTTTTATTTTGGGGGGGCTTTTTTATTTTGATAGGGCTATTAGATTAGGTGTAATTAGTTTAAATATTTGATAATTTCTTTTTTATTTTGTGTAATTTAGTGTTTGTTTTTTGTAAGTTAGTTAATTGTATTTAATTAATGTAATTTATTTAATTGTAGTGTAAGGTTAGGTGTTAGTGTAACTCAGGTTAGGTTTAATTTTACAGGTAAATTTGTATTTATTTTAGCTAGGTAACTAGTAAATAGTTAATAACTATTTAGTAACTAGTCTACCTAGTTTAAATAAATACAAACTTACCTGTGAAATAAAAATAAAACCTAAGATAGATACAATGGAACTATTAGTTATATTGTAGCTAGCTTAGGGTTTATTTTATAGGTAAGTATTTAGTTTTAAATAGGAATTATTTAGGAATTAATTGTAATTTTTTTTTAGATTTATTTTAATTATGTTCAAGTTAGTGGGTCTTAGGGTTAGACTTAGGGGTTAATAACTTTAGTATAGTGGCGGCGATGTTGGGGGCGGAAGATTAGGGGTTAATAAGTGTAGGTAGGTATCGACAACATTGGGGCGGCAGATTAGGGGTTAATAAATGTAGGTAGGTGGCTGCGATGTTAGGGACGGCAGATTAGGGGTTAATAAGTGTAATGTAGGTGTCGGCAATGTCGGGGGCGGCAGATTAGGGGTATTTAGACTTGGGGTTTATGTTAGGGTGTTAGGTATAATTAGCAAATAGAGGAAATGGGGAAGAGGGGACTAGAAGGGGTTAAATAGCACTCATTCCATTCTTAATTTGTGAAACCAGTTGAAACAAACTTCAACTAATAGGCTAGTTAGATAGATTTAAAAAATTGAATTTTTATTAAGTATCATGTTAAAATATAAAACCACTAGTGAGTATATATTTTGTTCCCCAACAAAACTAATTAATACAGCTACTACTATTGAGAGGCAAAATAGTGCAACCACCTCCCTGTATTCCTGGACGGTATCAGGATACCCCGGCTTCAGGTTACAGAGATGGCCAAAAGCACTGAGTTCCCCAAGATAGCCGCAAGTAAGAAGATACAGGAACAATAATTATACTATGTTAAAAACCAATCAAACATTCACACTAACGCACAGTGTTTTGAAAACCTGTAATAGCAGCGATATATGGAGGTTAGCGGTGGAAATAACTTGCAAGTTAGTACCAAGCCGTTCATAACGCAAAACTCGTAATCTAGCCATATGTGTGTTGTAGTGCACATGACAAGATGTTTGAGGTAGAACATTTTTGTTTTATATGGGTGGTTGAAGTATTTGCCTTTGGTTAACCCATTACAGGTGACACACCCCAAGCACCTCTTGCAGCCCTTGGTTTGTGATAACGGTCTCTAGGGTCAGTTTGTATAAGGTGGTCCCTTAAAGATCTGCCTCTGCGATATCCGATCCTGGGACTCAACTATAGTCCAATATTTATTGATGACTGAAGGTATAGCCCCATCCCCCTGTGCATATGTTAATACCATTGAAGGGGCATTATCTCCTCTTTGTCTTCCTTGGATTATAGGAGTGAATCTTGGGTATCATCTTGGACTTTCACCCTACATTCCTGCAGTGTGCTTTGTTTGTAGCCCCTCCTCTGGAATTGTATATTAAGTTCCTGTAGTTGTTGTTCCATTTACACTTGTTCCAAATTATTTCTAATCACCCTCTTCATTTGTGAGATGGGGAGCACTCTTATTAGAGCTGGAGGATGACTGACTCTGGCATGTAATTTTGAGTTTTTGTTGGTTTCTTTATTGAAAACGCTATCTTCTCCTTACTGTAGGCGAATTTAAACATTACCGTAGGATGTAACCGGTTGAGGTTAGAAAACCACTCTAGTAGCCCAGTTTCGGTACCCTGCCACAATATAAACAAGTCGTCTATATATCTTTTATGGAATGTGATTCTTTCATCTTTGAACGCTTCCATACCCACCGTTTCCAGCTCAGCCATAAAAAGTTTGGAGTATGTGGGTGCCACGTTCGACCCCATGGCCGTCCCAGAGACCTGCAGGTAGTAATCCGTTTCAAACCTGAAGTAATTATTCTCCAAGCATAAACGCAGGCCTTCCATGAGGAAGTCTTCTGGTGGTCCCACATAAGGGTAGCGTCTTAAGTGTTAGCACATCCTCATCCTACTAAACAGTCAACACTGTTACCTACATTTGGGTCCTCTTTAATGACTTTGATGGCATAATGTGTTAGCACCCATAAGATATATCTTTATTTAACCATTATTCTCTTACAGGATGTACTTTGATTGTATAGCCATACTACCCCTTGTATTATTAGATGATATCCAGCATGCTTTTGTTTTTATTACAGGCATTGGAACTATTTCATGTTCTTTTCTTCTTATATGTCACATTATTTCCAGGGTGATTGATTTTAAATAAAGATGTGGCTGTTTTAGCCGCTGTCTGACGACGTCTGGTTCCCATGGTAACCGGGATCTTCTGTGAGTCATCGTCAGTTGCGGATGCCGTATGATTATGTCACTATCATCCGGGACATCGCCGACAGTGGGGATACCGCGCACACACGGTGGAGAGTATAAATAAGGTGAGATTCTGTATGTTATGTAATTTTTTTTGGTCTGAAGACGGGGGCGACCCCGAAACATTACAGTTTAATGGGATAAATATCCTTTAACAGTGAAGACCCTGTAAGTGCACCTCCTTTTTTTCCAAATAATATATATATACTTTATATTTATATGTGTGTACATATGTATGTATATGTGTATATATGTATTTACAGACATATATCCATTATAAAAACATAAATACATATGTACACATATAAAGACATATATAAGTGCATTGGAGCCCTTTGCAGTTAAGTAGATGAAAACATGTAGATGCATAATTATGCAATATTCATATTTAATAAAGTGTTATACTGTGTGTTTACTGTAAATATTTCACATTCAGATGTACTACACATATGGAATATGTTCTAAGTATTTATAAATAGATATTCCTATATATATATATATATATATATATATATATATATATATATCTGTATATGTCTATATCTATATATAGTCAGATATAGATATATTGTACCAAAATACTATTATATACAGTATATATATATATTTATGAATTTATAGAACATATGTTTCTATGTGAAGAACATTAGAATGTGAAATATTTATATTTTTATGTCAGGTTAACACACTTGAGATTATGCGATCGTGTTTGCGCGTGAGTGGGGCGTTTTTCCCCTTTTTTGCTCAATTGACTCTTATAGGGGAATAGGTTATCGTGCACGCAAAATTCTAAGTTCGACATTTTACACTCTCAAGCAAAAACAGTTTACTTTCATCTTGTAATACGAATGCAACCCGGTGCCCACAAAATGTCTATTTCTAGTGCAGTTAGCGCTCTAGCGGGAGCGTTAACTAGTGCTCCATTTGTTGTTTGGACTGAAGACGGGAACGGTTTTGGAAGTTCAAATTTGCACTGTTCAATTACAATACAATTTAGCAATCTCCTTATCAGTTGATTGATTCTGACACAAGCCAATAAGTATGGAAATCTTTCTTTTGTGCTGCTGCTGACTTGTAGTAGTAGGTTTAGCTATTACTTTGCTTCCTTGAAGACATTTCCCATATGAACTAGTGAACAACGGATTTTTGATAATAAAATCCAAACAACCTCTGTAGCAAATATCAGCTAAAAAAAAGTTAAAGGGACAGACTAGACCCAATACATAATTTTGAGTACTTATTGATTACTTATTGTTACATACCAGATAAGCATCCTGCAACATCTATAAGCTTGTAAGAAGTGCACAACACATTTAAAGGGACAGTCTAGACCCAATACATAATTTTAATTACTTACGGTTACATATCAGAGAAGCATCCTGCAACTGGTCCCACATCTATAAACTTGTGATAAGTACATGAAACATTTATATATTCATCAATTGTTAGGAGCTGACCACCCAAGCTTTACCCATCTATTGCATGTATTTTGGTTTGTTTAGTTTCTTCAATAGCGATTGACTTGTGAATACGTTTTTTCCTACTGGCAGATACTGATTTGTGCCTGGGCAATTTGAAATAGCGAACTAAAAAATATTAAACGTGCACTGCCAAACTGTCACACATGAAATTGGCTAACTGGACAAGAAGAAAGCTGTGGGTGGAGCTTGGTGGCCATTTTCTTTTTTTTTTTTACAAACGATCATTATTTAAAAGTTTCATGTACTTCCTACAAGCTTATAGATGTGGAACCAGTTGCAAGATGCTTGTCTGGTATGTAACAATAAGTAATAAAGAATAAGTATTGGGTCTAGATTGTCCCTTTAACCCTTTGAGTGCTAATGATGGCTCTGAGCCGTTACAGAGTTTCCCACTCTGGTGCTAATGACGGCTCAGAGCCGTCACTAGCACTCTCCCACCTTGAGGGAGATATGGGGGGTGCCAACCAGTCCTACCCCGGCGATCATGCCTGTAGTGTGACAGGCATCGCCGGGGCATCACGTTTTGCGCTGTGACGTTACGCGCAATAACGTGATGATGTCACCGTGCAACTTTATTAACAATTTGTCAATACAAAGTATAGGGAAAGGGGACATGCTGCTTTGAAGCCTGTTTCTCAGTCATCAAAACAGCTACAGACCCCCAAGACCCACCATTGGAAAGGTAATCGCCTAACCTTTCCAGTGATGGGAAAGTGCTTAGTACTCAAAGGGTTAATATAATTTAACTGTCCTGTTCCAGTATAATAGGTTATATCTCTGTAACCATTTACTGGCAGAATTTAAATATTAACTAATAATATTTAATAATTTTAGCAGCTTTATTGAAGCTTTGGATTAGATTTGCTCACTATTAACACAGGAGGTATTGTATTCACACATTTCCTAGGGCATCACATTTCAATTAGCCTGAGCATGATGGGGGTCACTGTATTGAAAGATCATTTTGTTATTGCACAGCTGAGCCCCTGGTTAATCTACCATTTATAAAATAAATACACCTGGGTTTTCTTTCTTTGTATTATACAAATACTTTTTTGTTGTTGTTTGTTTCCAAAAGACGATTAGGAAGAATTAGTCTGTCATTCATAGGTTTAGGATTGGAATAATGTGGCGGAATTTGAAAAGCTTGTCATCACTGATCCATATTCTTTTTTTGTTTTGTTCAATTACATAATTATATTAAGAAAACTGATTAGAGACAAAAACTAAAGACAAAAAAAAAATGCTGGGTTAAAGAGACAATAACCAGTGTTTATTTTTACTTTAGGTGCTATTGCCTATAAGTTTTTTTCAAAATACCATCTTTATAAACCAAGATGATCTTATTTAACCCCTTCGCTAGTGGGAATTTCAGAGAAGAACCATAGAATTTTTAGCATTCTCGCTATCACTCTATTTAAACTGAAATAGCCTTGTTTTTTGTTTGTTTTTTTACCAATCAAAACAATATATTTTTTAAAGTAAATTACCCAGGGTATTGATCTAAACTATTTTGGTATATTTAATGTGACCATTTCACAGCCAAATGCAATAATAATAATAAAAAAAAAATTATGTTTTTTTCAAGCTTTGGGTTTCTCACTGAAATTATTTACATACCACTTGTGCAATCATGACACAATTCTAAAGTCACTGCCATTTCCATTAGTGAACCTCAAGTCAGTGCTCGGGTACTGATACTTATTGATATCTAATTTCTGGAGTTCCTGTTACCTCTATGTCCCTTATACTCATTGCAATGTCTATGAGTATTTCCGTGGCTTCTTGCACTTGGCTTCATGGAGAGCTTGTGTCTATGCATCCTGGAGAGCTTCTTTTCATGGAGAACTTGTGTCTGTACTTTATGGAGAACTTGTGTCTGTACTTCATGGAGAGCTTTTTCTGTGCTTCATGGAGTAAGTGTTGTTGTAATTCATGCAGAGTTTTTGTCTGTGCTTCATAGAGAGCTTGTGTCTGTGCTTCATGGAGAGCTTGTGTCTGTACTTCATAGAGAGCTTGTGTCTGTACTTCATGGAGAGCTTGTGTCTGTACTTCATGGAGAGCTTGTGTCTGTACTTCATAGAGAGCTTGTGTCTGTACTTCATGGAGAGCTTGTGTCTGTACTTCATGGAGAGCTTGTGTCTGTACTTCATGGAGAGCTTGTGTCTGTACTTCATGGAGAGCTTGTGTCTGTGCTTCATGGAGAGCTTGTGTCTGTGCTTCATGGAGAGCTTGTGTCTGCACTTCATGCAGAGCTTGTGTATGTGCTTCATGCAGAGCTTGTGTCTGTGCTTCATAGAGAGCTTGTGTCTGTGCTTCATGGAGAGCTTCTGTCTGTACGTCATAGAGAGCTTGTGTCTGTACTTCATGGAGAGCTTGTGTCTGTACTTCAAAGAGAGCTTGTGTCTGTACTTCATGGAGAGCTTGTGTCTGTACTTCCTGGAGAGCTTGTGGTTGTGCTTCATGGAGAGTTTGTGTCTGTACTTCATAAAGAGTTTGTGTATGTGCTTCATGCAGAGCTTGTGTCTGTGCTTCATGGAGAGCTTGTATCTGTACTTCCTGGAGAGCTTGTGGTTGTGCTTCATGGAGAGTTTGTGTCTGTGCTTCATAAAGAGCTTGTGTCTGTGCTTCATGCAGAGCTTCTGTCTGTGCTTCATGGAGAGCTTGTGTCTGTACTTCATGGAGATCTTCTGTCTGTACCTTATGGAGAGCTTGTGTATATGCTTTATGGAGAGCTTGTGGTTGTGATTCATGGAGAGCTTGTGTCTGTGCTTCATGGAGAGCTTGTGTTGGTGCTTCATGGAGAGCTTTTGTCTGTGCTTCATGGAAAGCTTTTGTCTGTGCTTCATAAGAGATTGTGTTTGTGCTTCATAAAGTAATTGTGATTGTGCTTCATGGTGAGCTTATGTCTGTGCATCATGGAGAGCTTATGTTTGTGCCTTATGGAGACCTTGTGGCTGTGCTTCACAGAGATCTTGTGTCTGTAATTCATGGAAAGTTTGTGTCTGTGATTGAGCTTCATGGTGAGCTTATGTCTGTTCTTCATGGAGATCTTGTGGTTGTGCTTCATGGAGAGCTTGTGCCTGTGCTTCATGGAGAGCTTGTGTCTGTACTTTATGGAGAACTTGTGTCTGTACTTCATGGAGAGCTTTTTCTGTGCTTCATGGAGTAATTGGTGTTGTAATTAATGGAGTCTTTGTCTGTGCTTTATAGAGAGCTTGTGTCTGTGATTCATGGAGAGCTTGTGTCTGTACTTCATATAGAGCTTGTGTTTTTACTTCATGGAGAGCTTGTGCCTGTACTTCATAGAGAGATTGTGTCTGTACTTCATGGAGAGCTTGTGTCTGTACTTCATGGAGAGCTTGTGGTTGTGCTTCATGGAGAGTTTGTGTCTGTGCTTCATAAAGAGCTTGTGTCTGTACTTCATGGAGAGCTTGTGGTTGTGCTTCATGCAGAGCTTGTGTCTGTGCTTCATGGAGAGCTTGTATCTGTACTTCCTGGAGAGCTTGTGGTTGTGCTTCATGGAGAGTTTGTGTCTGTGCTTCATAAAGAGCTTGTGTCTGTGCTTCATGCAGAGCTTGTGTCTGTGCTTCATGGAGAGCTTGTGTCTGTACTTCATAGAAAGCTTTTGTCTGTACTTCATAGAAAGCTTTTGTCTGTACCTCATGGATAGCTTGTGTCAGCCGCTCTGGAATCAATCCGGGATGTAACCCAACTGCTAGCGTGAATTGAAAGCACACGCTAGCACACTGAGAAATATCCAGGACGTGACCCACTCAGGAAGCAGATTAGAAGATAACAAAAATGAATATTGTTCCAGAATGCAGGAAAGCCACAAAGGATAAAACGTCCCTTTAAGTAGTACAAAGAACAAAAAGGAAATGCTCTTACTTGAAGCTTCTGAAAAAGGTCCTCTTTAGCAGGCTTGTAAAACAAAGGAAAAGTTCTCTGTTGCAGCTTGAAAAAGTATAATGTCCCTTTAAGCAGGTTTATAACAAACAGAAAGGCAAAGTTCTCTTTTGCAGCTTGTAAAAGTAAAATGTCCCTTTAAGCAGGTGTATAACAAACAGAAAGGCAAAGTTCTCTTTTGCAGCTTGTAAAAGTAAAATGTCCCTTTAAGCAGGTGTATAACAAACAGAAAGGCAAAGTTCTCTTTTGCAGCTTGTAAAAGTAAATGTCCCTTTTAAGCAGGTGTATAACAAACAGAAAGGCAAAGTTCTCTTTTGCAGCTTGTAAAAGTAAAATGTCCCTTTAAGCAGGTGTATAACAAACAGAAAGGCAAAGTTCTCTTTTGCAGCTTGTAAAAGTAAAATGTCCCTTTAAGCAGGTCTTGTTTATCAAAGAATAGGTTTAAAGGTAAAGGCAAAAGCAAGGTCAGGCAGGCAGAAGTCGGCATCAAAATATCAGCAAAAGGTAGAGGCAAAAGACAAGGTCAGGCAAGCAGAAGTCGGCATCCAAGTATCAGCAAAAGGGTAACAGCTACAGGCAAGGTCAGGCAGGCAGAAGTCAATGTCCAAATATCAGCAAGTAGGGATAAGGCAAGAGGCTTGGTCAGGCAGGCAGAAGTCGGTACACAGAAGAACAAAACTGATATGGTACTCACAATCCAGGGAAACAAACAAACGGGCCCAGATTCAGATCTCCCGCCGAGATTTAAAGGGCAGGAGCGTAACCGTCATCAGAGGGTGTGCGAGGAAGCGTCATGTTGCTAAGCAACATGACGTCAGAGACACAGAGAAGTTCCGGGAGCCGCGGCGACACGGCGATGAACGGAAGCGTTCATGACAGCACCCCCTCCTCAAGGACCCCTCCGGGGGACAGGACCAGGTCTATCAGGATGAGTCTTGTGGAAGGTCTTGACCAATATAGGAGCATTTACTTGATGAGCAGGTTCCCAAGAACGTTCCGTGACTGGATAACCCTTCCAATGAATGAGATAATACAATTTCTTGCCCCGCAATTTGGAATCTAGAATATGGCTGATCTCAAACTCAGGATGTCCATGCACCAATAACGGTGGAGGTTTAGAAAAAGGCTTAGAATACCTGTTAATCATCACAGGTTTTAAAAGAGAAACATGGAATACCGGATGGACTTTGAGAGACTTGGGTAAAGCTACCCGATAAGCAGTGGAACATACCTGACCCAGTATTCGGAAAGGACCCACATATCGTGGTCCCAATTTGTTAGAAGGTTGTTTCAGGCGAAGAAATCGAGAGGAAATCCAAACTTTATCACCAGGGCGATATTTGGGAGCCTTCTTCCGTCGAAGATCCGAAAAGAACTTGTAACGTCTAGAAGTTACAGAAAGAATACGATGTATCTTCTGCCAATGTCGAGTTAATCTTCGGGCTGTAAGATCAGAAGCAGGATTCACTGTGGAGGAAGTATGCAAAGGGAATGTCCTAGGCTGATATCCGTAAGCTGCATGAAAAGGAGAAGTCTGAAGGGAGGAATTGTACCGGGCATTATGGGCCAATTCAGCCAAAGGAAGGTAAGAAGTCCAGTTAGAGTGATAATGATCCACATAATGTCTAAGATATGTTTCAAGACACTGGTTTACTCTTTCAGTCTGACCATTCGATTGTGGGTGGTGAGAAGTAGAGAGAGATATAGTAGTACCAAAATGTTTACAAAGTGACCTCCAAAATCGAGAAACGAATTGTACCCCTCTATCTGAAACAATATCTAGAGGAAATCCATGGATTCTTACAATATGTAGAATAAAAAGTTCAGAGAGTCTTTTGGCAGATGGTAATCCTGGCAAGGGTACAAAATGAGCCGTCTTAGTGAACCTGTCGACCACCACCCAGATAGTATTGTTCCCAGTGGACAAGGGAAGATCGGTAATAAAGTCCATGGATACATGAGTCCAAGGCTGGTGGGGTATAGGCAATGGTTGGAGTAATCCTGAAGGAAGTTGGCGTGGAGTTTTGTTCATGGCACATTGTGTGCATACTGAGACGTAATCCTTCACATCTTGAGAGAGTGTAGGCCACCAGACATGTTGTTTGAGGTTTCGAGTGGTAATACTGATGCCAGGATGTCCAGAAAGGGGACTATCATGAGCCCAAAATAAAATCTTGGAACGAAGGCGTTCAGGAACAAAGAGTAAACCATCGGGAGGTTTACAGGACAAAGGAAGATGCTCTTGAGCGGACAGTAATTCTTGTAACCAAGAAGTTGTTAACTGGGCAATGACTTTATGAGGTTGGAGAATGGTACCAGACTCAGGAACTGGGGTATCTTGAAATTGTCTGGAAAGTGCGTCTGCTTTAATATTTTTTGAACCAGGTATGTAAGACAAATTATAGTGAAACCGAGAGAAGAATAATGACCAGCGTGCTTGCCTGGAATTTAGTCGTTTGGCTGTTTGGAGATACAGAAGGTTCTTATGATCAGTAAGTATAGTAAATGGCAAAGAAGTACCTTCCAGCCAATGTCTCCATTCATCCAATGCCATCTTGATGGCAAGCAACTCTTTATTCCCTACGTCATAGTTAAATTCGGAAGGAGTGAATTTTTTAGAGAAAAAAGCAACAGGATGAATCCTTCCAGTCTCTGGTATTCGTTGAGACAGAACAGCTCCAGCAGCAACAGAGGAAGCATCCACCTCCAGAATAAATTGAAACTCAGGATTTGGATGACGAAGGATAGGAGCTGAGGAAAAAGCTTCTTTGAGAGATTCAAAAGCTTCTATAGCCTCAGACGGCCATACTTTACAGTTTTGTCCTTTTCTTGTGAGAGAAGTAAGAGGAGAAGTAATAGTAGCAAAATTCTTGATGAACTTTCTGTAATAATTGGCGAAGCCTAGGAAACGTTGTAAAGCCTTCAAAGAATCAGGTCTAGGCCAATCCAAAATGGCAGAAAGTTTAGTAGGGTCCATTTCGAATCCAGATGCCGATATTACATAACCCAGAAAGGGTATGGATTTTTGATGGAAAGAACATTTCTCCAGTTTAGCAAACAGATGGAATTCTCTTAGACGTTGAAGTACTTTCTTGACGTGGTGCACATGATCTTGGTGGTTCTGAGAAAAAATTAAGATGTCGTCCAGGTATATGATAACAAAAATATTCAAAAAATCACGAAAGATCTCATTTACAAAATGCTGGAAAACCGCCGGAGCATTGCATAGCCCGAAGGGCATGACCAAATATTCATAATGCCCAAATCGAGTGTTAAAGGCAGTCTTCCACTCATCTCCTTTGCGTATACGGATCAAGTTGTATGCACCGCGTAGGTCGAGTTTGGTGAAAATGGTGGCTCCCTGAAGATAAGTAAAAAGTTCAGGAATAAGGGGCAGAGGATAACTGTTCTTGATGGTAATCTGATTCAATCCACGATAATCAATACAGGGTCTTAATCCGCCATCCTTTTTTCCCACAAAAAAGAAACCGGCCCCTACAGGGGAAGAGGAGGGTCGAATAAATCCTCTAGCCAGATTGTCTTTTATATATTCTTCCAGAGCCATGTTTTCTGGTTTAGAAAGTGGATATGTCTTGCCTCGAGGATAGGCAGCCCCAGGAAGGAGGTCAATGGGACAATCAAAAGGGCGATGAGGAGGAAGACGTTCAGCTTCTTTTTTGGAGAAGACATCCACAAAGTCATGGTAATGCATAGGTAAGGATTCCGGAGTTTCAACTGTGAGAGCAATAGTGAGTGGTAACTTAGTAATCTTTTGAAGACATTTAGTCTGGCATGTAGATCCCCAGGAAGTGAGTTCACCGAAAGTCCAAGAAAAAATGGGATTGTGAATCTGGAGCCAGGGTAATCCCAAGATAATGGGAAATTGCGGAGTGGAAATGACATCGAAACAAATTGTCTCAGAATGAAGTATTCCTACGGTGAGGATTAAGGGTTGAGTAGAAAACTGAATGTATCCAGAACCCAAAGGATCTCCACTGACCGTAGAGACTGAAATGGAATACTCCTTCTTTAGTAAGGGTATAGAATGAGTAGAAACAAATGTAGAGTCAATGAACACACCTCCAGCACCAGAATCAATTAGAGCTTGGGTATAGATCTTCTTATGTCCAATTAGAAGAGTTACTGGAACAAAGAGTTTCTTGTATAGGGAATGACCACTATTTTGGCTTAACTCAGTTCCCTGGACTAGAGTTAAGCCCTGGCTTTTACTGGCCTAGTAGGACAATCCCTTAATAAATGTCCTTTAAGGCCACAGTACAGACATAAGCCAAGAGTCCGTCTTCTCAAGCGTTCAGTCTCAGTTAATTTTATACTTCCTACTTCCATGGGTTCAGCCTGATCAGTAGTAGGAGAGGCTGGAGTGACTGGATTAGAAAAACGAGGAGCTAAACGAAAAGGAGTTCGAGTGGAAGTCCTCTGTGTTCTATCCTTTTCTTGTTGGCGTTCACGAAACCTGGCGTCGAGACTGATACAGAGATTTATTAAGGCTTCTAAGGACTCTGGAAGTTCACGATACACCAATTCATCCTTGAGACGCTCAGAAAGTCCTTTACGGAAAGCGGCTCTGAGTGCTCCCTGATTCCAAGTGGTTTCAGAGGCAAGGGTGCGGAACTCAATTGCATATTGAGAGACTGGTTGATTTCCTTGACGTAAATCCAGGAGAGTAGCTTCAGCAGCGGATGACCTTCCAGGTTTATCGAATACGTTTGAGAATGTAGATAGAAATGTTTCAACATCCAACAGTATAGGATCATTCTTTTCTAGCAAAGGTGACACCCAAGCCAAGGCTTTTCCTTTCATTAAGGAAATAAGAAACGTGATTCTAGAAGAGGCAGTAGCAAAGAGAGTAGGGCTATTTCGGAAATGAAGACGGCATTGATTCAAAAAGCCTCTACATTCTTCAGGATTCCCATCATATTTATCCGGAAGAGGAATCCTGGGACTTAGTTGTACCTGAGACTGATTGTTAGGAATCGGAGGAGGTAATGCCTCAATCGGATTTGGATTGGGATTAGGATTGGGAGGTGCGGTAGCAACCAAATTTTGTAATAGAGCAGTAATTTGATCAAGTTTAGTGTCCAGAGACTGCAAGTGAGTGGCATGAGAACCCAAGAGCTGTCCCTGGTGAGCCACGGCCATAGATAATTCAGTGGGGTCCATTTTTGTGGCCCGTTTGTAATGTCAGCCGCTCTGGAATCAATCCGGGATGTAACCCAACTGCTAGCGTGAATTGAAAGCACACGCTAGCACACTGAGAAATATCCAGGACGTGACCCACTCAGGAAGCAGATTAGAAGATAACAAAAATGAATATTGTTCCAGAATGCAGGAAAGCCACAAAGGATAAAACGTCCCTTTAAGTAGTACAAAGAACAAAAAGGAAATGCTCTTACTTGAAGCTTCTGAAAAAGGTCCTCTTTAGCAGGCTTGTAAAACAAAGGAAAAGTTCTCTGTTGCAGCTTGAAAAAGTATAATGTCCCTTTAAGCAGGTTTATAACAAACAGAAAGGCAAAGTTCTCTTTTGCAGCTTGTAAAAGTAAAATGTCCCTTTAAGCAGGTGTATAACAAACAGAAAGGCAAAGTTCTCTTTTGCAGCTTGTAAAAGTAAAATGTCCCTTTAAGCAGGTGTATAACAAACAGAAAGGCAAAGTTCTCTTTTGCAGCTTGTAAAAGTAAATGTCCCTTTTAAGCAGGTGTATAACAAACAGAAAGGCAAAGTTCTCTTTTGCAGCTTGTAAAAGTAAAATGTCCCTTTAAGCAGGTGTATAACAAACAGAAAGGCAAAGTTCTCTTTTGCAGCTTGTAAAAGTAAAATGTCCCTTTAAGCAGGTCTTGTTTATCAAAGAATAGGTTTAAAGGTAAAGGCAAAAGCAAGGTCAGGCAGGCAGAAGTCGGCATCAAAATATCAGCAAAAGGTAGAGGCAAAAGACAAGGTCAGGCAAGCAGAAGTCGGCATCCAAGTATCAGCAAAAGGGTAACAGCTACAGGCAAGGTCAGGCAGGCAGAAGTCAATGTCCAAATATCAGCAAGTAGGGATAAGGCAAGAGGCTTGGTCAGGCAGGCAGAAGTCGGTACACAGAAGAACAAAACTGATATGGTACTCACAATCCAGGGAAACAAACAAACGGGCCCAGATTCAGATCTCCCGCCGAGATTTAAAGGGCAGGAGCGTAACCGTCATCAGAGGGTGTGCGAGGAAGCGTCATGTTGCTAAGCAACATGACGTCAGAGACACAGAGAAGTTCCGGGAGCCGCGGCGACACGGCGATGAACGGAAGCGTTCATGACAGCTTGTGTATGTGCTTTATGGAGAGCTTGTGTCTGTGCTTCATGGAGAGATTGTGGTTGTGATTCATGGAGAGCTTGTGTCTGTGCTTCATGGAGAGCTTGTGTTGGTGCTTCATGGAGAGCTTTTGTCTGTACTTCATGGAGAGCTTGTGTCTGTACTTAATGGAGAGCTTGTGTCTGTGCTTCATGGAAAGCTTTTGTCTGTGCTTCATAACAGATTGTGTTTGTGCTTCATAAAGTAATTGTAATTGTGCTTCATGGAGAGCTTATGCCTGTGCTTCATGGAGAGCTTATGTTTGTGCCTTATGGAGACCTTGTGTCTGTGCTTCATAGAGATCTTGTGTCTGTACTTCATGGAAAGCTTGTGTCTGTACTTCATGGAGATCTTGTGGTTGTGCTTCATGGAGAGCTTGTGTCTGTGCTTCATGGAGAGCTTGTGTCTGTACTTCATAGAGAGCTTGTGTCTGTACTTCATGGATGGCTTGTTTCTGTAGTTAATGGGGAGCTTGTGTCTGTGCTTCGTGGAAAGCTTTTGTCTGTGCTTCATAACAGATTGTGTCTGTGCTTCATAAAGTAATTGTAATTGTGCTTCATGGAGAGCTTATGTCTGTGCTTCATGGAGAGCTTATGTTTGTGCCTTATGGAGACCTTGTGTCTGTGCTTCATAGAGATCTTGTGTCTGTACTTCATGGAAAGCTTGCGTCTGTACTTCATGGAGATCTTGTGGTTGTGCTTCATGGAGAGCTTGTGTCTGTGCTTCATGGAGAGCTTGTGTCTGTACTTTATGGAGATCTTTTGGTTGTGCTTCATGAAGAGCTTGTGTTTGTACTTCATGGAGATCTTGTGGTTGTGCTTCATGGAGAGCTTGTGTCTGTACTTCATGGAGATCTTGTGGTTGAGCTTCATAGAGACAATGTAACTGTACTTAATGGAGCACATGTGCCTGTATTTCATGGAGAGCTTGTGTCTGACCTTCATGGAGAGCTTGTGTCTGTGCTTCATAGATTAATTGTGATTGTGCTTCATGGAGAGCTTGTGTCTGTGCTTCATAGATTACTTGTGATTGTGCTTCACGGAGAGCTTGTGTCTGTGCTTCATGGAAATCTTTTGTCTGTGCTTCATGGAAAGCTTTTGTATGTACTTCATAGAGAGCTTGTGTCTGTACTTCATGGAGAGCTTGTGTCTGTACTTCATGGGGAGCTTGTGTCTGTACTTCATAGAGAGCTTGTGTCTGCACTTCAAAGAGAGCTTGTGTATGTGCTTCATAGAGAGCTTGTGTCTGTACTTCATAGAGAGCTTGTGTCTGTACTTCATGGAGAGCTTGTGTCTGTACTTCATAGAGAGCTTGTGTCTTTACTTCATGGAGAGCTTGTGTCTGTACTTCATTAAGAGCTTGTATCTGTACTTCCTGGAGAGCTTGTGTCTGTACTTCATGGAGAGCTTGTGTCTGTACTTCATGGAGAGCTTGTGTCTGTGTTTCACAGATAGCTTGTGCCTGTGCTTCATAGAGACAATATATCTGTACTTAATGGAGAGCTTGTGCCTGTGCTTCATGGAGACAATATATCTGTACTTAATGGAGAGCTTGTGCCTGTGCTTCATGGAGACAATGGGGCTGATTTATCATCAGTCAGTCCGACATGATCCGCTCAACAGATCATGTCCGACAGCAAACGCTGTCGGCATTTATCATTGCACAAGCAGTTCTTGTGAACTGCTTGTGCAATGCTGTCCCCTGCAGATTCACGGCCAATCGGCCGCTAGCAGGTGGTGTCAATCAGCCCAATCATATAGGATCAGGCAGATTGATGTCCGCAGACTCAGAGCAGGTGGACCAGTTATGAAGCAGCAGTCTTAAAACTGCTACTTCATAACTGCTGTTTCCGGCAAGCCTGAAGACTTGAGCGGAAACTGGGGCATCAAGCTCTATTTGGAGGTTGATAATTCGGCCCCAATGTGTCTGTACTTCATTAGGAGCTTGTATCTGTACTTCCTGGAGATCTTGTGGTTGTGCTTCATGGAGAGCTTGTGTCTGTACTTCATGGAGATCTTGTGGTTGAGCTTCATGAAGAGCTTGTGTCTGTACTTCATGGAGATCTTGTGGTTGTGCTTAATGGAGAGCTTGTGTTTGTACTTCATGGAGATCGTGTGGTTGAGCTTCATAGAGACAATGTAACTGTACTTAATGGAGCACATGTGTCTGTACTTCATGGAGAGCTTGTGTCTGTACTTCATAGAGAGCTTGTGTCTTTACTTCATGGAGAGCTTGTGTCTGTACTTCATTAAGAGCTTGTATCTGTACTTCCTGGAGAGCTTGTGTCTGTACTTCATGGAGAGCTTTTGTCTGTACTTCACGGAGAGCTTGTGTCTGTGTTTCACAGAGAGCTTGTGCCTGTGCTTCATAGAGACAATATATCTGTACTTAATGGAGAGCTTGTGCCTGTGCTTCATGGAGACAATATATCTGTACTTAATGGAGAGCTTGTGCCTGTGCTTCATGGAGACAATGGGGCTGATTTATCATCGGTCAGTCCGGCATGATCCGCTCAGCAGATCATGTCCGACAGCAAACGCTGTCGGCATTTATCATTGCACAAGCAGTTCTTGTGAACTGCTTGTGCAATGCCGTCCCCTGCAGATTCATGGCCAATCGGCCGCTAGCAGGTGGTGTTAATCAGCCCAATCATATAGGATCAGGCAGATTGATGTCCGCAGACTCAGAGCAGGTGGACCAGTTATGAAGCAGCAGTCTTAAAACTGCTACTTCATAACTGCTGTTTCCGGCAAGCCTGAAGACTTGAGCGGAAACTGGGGCATCAAGCTCTATTTGGAGGTTGATAATTCGGCCCCAATGTGTCTGTACTTCATTAAGAGCTTGTATCTGTACTTCCTGGAGATCTTGTGGTTGTGCTTCATGGAGAGCTTGTGTCTGTACTTCATGGAGATCTTGTGGTTGAGCTTCATAAAGAGCTTGTGTCTGTACTTCATGGAGATCTTGTGGTTGTGCTTAATGGAGAGCTTGTGTCCTTACTTCATGGAGATCGTGTGGTTGAGCTTCATAGAGACAATGTAACTGTACTTAATGGAGCACATGTGTCTGTACTTCATGGAGAGCTTGTGTCTGAGCTTCATGGAGAGCTTGTGTCTGTGCTTCATAGATTAATTGTGATTGTGCTTCATGGAGAGCTTGTGTCTGTGCTTCATAGATTACTTGTGATTGTGCTTCATGGAGAGCTTGTGTCTGTGCTTCATGGAAATCCTTTGTCTGTGCTTCATGGAAAGCTTGCTTCATGGAAATCCTTTGTCTGTGCTTCATGGAAAGCTTTTGTCTGTACTTCATAGAGATATTGTGTCTGTACTTCTTGGAGAGCTTGTGTCTATACTTCATAGAGAGCTTGTGTCTGTACTTCATGGAGAGCTTGTGTCTGTACTTCATGGAGAGCTTGTGTTTGTACTTCATGGAGAGCTTGTGTCTGTACTTCATGGAGAGCTTGTGTCTGTACTTCATGGGGAGCTTGTGTCTGTACTTCATAGAGAGCTTGTGTCTGCACTTCATAGAGAGCTTGTGTATGTGCTTCATAGAGAGCTTGTGTCTGTACTTCATAGAGAGCTTGTGTCTGTACTTCATGGAGAGCTTGGTCTGTACTTCATAGAGAGCTTGTGTCTGTACTTCATGAAGAGCTTGTGTCTGTACTTGATTAAGAGCTTGTATCTGTACTTCCTGGAGAGCTTGTGTCTGTACTTCATGGAGAGCTTGTGTCTGTACTTCATGGAGAGCTTGTGCCTGTATTTCACAGAGAGCTTGTGTCTGTGCTTCATAGAGACAATATATCTGTAATTAATGGAGAGCTTGTGCCTGTGCTTTATGGAGACAATATATCTGTACTTAATGGAGAGCTTGTGTCTGTGCTTCATGGAGACAATATATCTATACTTAATGGAGAGCTTGTGCCTGTGCTTCATGGAGACAATGGTGCTGATTTATCATCGGTCTGTCCGACATGATCCGCTCAGCAGATCATGTCCGACAGCAAACACTGTTGGCATTTATCATTGCACAAGCAGTTCTTGTGAACTGCTTGTGCAATGCCGCCCCCTGCAGATTTGCGGCCAATTGGCCGCTAGCAGGGGGTTTCAATCAGCCCAATCATATAGAATCAGGCAGATTGATGTCCGAAGACTCAGAGCAGGTGGACCAGTTATGAAGCAGCAGTCTTAAAACTGCTACTTCATAACTGCTGTTTCCGGCGAGCCTGAAGACTTGAGCGGAAACAGGGGCATCAAGCTCTATTTGGAGGTTGATAATTCGGCCCCATTGTGTCTGTACTTCATGGAGACAATGGGGCTTCATTGAGTAATTTCCATTGTGCTTCACTGAGTAATTTCCATTGTGCTTCATTGAGTAATTTCCATTGTGCTTCATGGATAACTTGTTTCTGTGCTTAATGGAGAGCTTGTGGTTGTGCTTCAGGTATACCTTGTGTTTGTGATTCATGGAGAGTGGTGTTGTGACTCATGAAGAGCTTGTGGCTGTGCTCCATGGAGAGCTTGGGGCTGTGCTTCACGGGGAGCTTGGGACAGTGCTTCAGGAAGAGCCTGTGGTTCCACTTCATGGAGAGCTTGTGTTTGAAGAAGCACATGAAAGGCGGCACACTCTGTGTTGACCTTGTAGCAACAAAGTATTCCCGCTGATCCTACTCTTGTCATGACTTTGATAACACATTAGTCACAGTTCTGCACTTTATTCTAAATTCACTGCATTTACCTTGAGTGAACCTTAAGTCAGTGCTTGGGTACTGATATTTATTGATATCTAATTTCTGGAGTTCCTCTGTGTCCCTTATACTCATTGCCATGTCAATGAGTATTTCCCTGACTTCTTGCACTTGACTTGCCTTTGATCTGGCTTTCTACTTACTAATTCAACATTATTATATATTGTGGGGTACCCTCCTTAGCTACTTGTCTGAGACTTATTTGACTATTCTTTCTGTTTGCTGCACCAACATTGATACATAGGGTACGAGCACAATCAAAAACACTGCTGTAAAATTTAGGGCTTTTTAAAATCTGAAGTAAACGATTATAATTAATAGTAAATTACAGAACTGGATAAAGAATTGTACTGCTTGTGCGCCATTGTCTTAGCTAATTCTCAGCTTATCTGAAAGATAAAAAACATGAATTTTGCTGCGCGCCTTCATAAAAATGTATTATGTGAGGAACTTAGAATACACGCACAATCCAACATGCTGATGTTACCATTGATTGCACTTGTGCAATGTTAATGCACAATATCGCTAATATTTTTGTGCTACACTTGTAATTAAGGCCAGAGTCTATTATTTAAATTATCTTAAGATAGTATAAATCAATCATTGCTTTTATATGGAAATTTATATTATCTCTGTATAACTTTCTGACAATTCAAACCCATTTCATTACACTGGAAGCACTGTTAAATTAAAGAATATTAAATAGCTGTGATTTTTATCACATATACAGAGTTTGAACACTAATTTGTATTCATTTAATTTATATGGAGATAACATCTAGATATGTTTCATTCTTAGAAATATCCAGGGAATCTCTGTAGAACCAAAGAATGTGCTAATTTAAACTTGTGTTTCAGCAATAACATTCTCATAATATTAACCTTTTTTTCCTCAAAAGACCAGTTAAATTTAGAACATAATCAGCACAACTTCATTTTATAACATGCAAGAAATTATAGTTTATCAGACTAATATAATTTTGCATTAGGGAATGAATAGCTATAATTAATACAGATTTTACGGTAAGTCAGTTCTCGTATACAGCTTCTCACAGTTTTTGGTTTTGATATGTGTTTTAAACTATTTTTATTGTAATCGCTGTACTGAACCTCACATTTAAGGCCACTATACCCATTGGCCTATATTTATCAAAGTCTGGCGGACCTGATCCGACAGTGCAGATCAGGTCCGCCAGACCTCGCTGAATACGGAGAGCAATACGCTCTCCGTATTCAGTATTGCTCTTGTGAGCTGCTGGTGCAACGCCGCCCCCTGCATATTCGCGGCCATTGGGCCACCAGCAGGGGGGTGTCAATCAACCCGATTGTACTCGATCGGGTTGATTTCCGGCGATGTCTGTCCGCCTGCTCAGAGCAGACGGACAGGTTATGGATACAAAATTATTGTTGAAAAAGCATTAAAAACCTGTGCTTTTGTCAGCAAACAAATTAATTGCTTTTCAGTCCTTTCAGTCAGACAAATTCATTGAAAAGCCCTGAATATATTTGTCTTCTATCCTCTGCTGCTTGCAATCAAGGACATATAATATATAATAAATGTGCTTCTTCTCTCATCAATTACTATTTAAAATGTTGCAGAGTCATCGTTCATAAACCTACAGAATGCAGTTCAGCCTCACTAGGGATATGTGAAATATATATTTTTCCAAGTTAAATTACAGGACAATAAGGAAAAATAAATATTGAAAATGCGTTAAAAATTTTTTTTTTCTACAAGGCGTATCTAAACATTTTAGGGGAATTTCATTTTGAATTTAAAGATATATTAACTGCTTAATGAAGGCTGATGTACAGGGTATGTCAGCGGTTATTCTCAGGCACTCTTATCTGGCCGCCGGAAGTGAGACGTGCAGTACTAGCGGAGCTTCTCTGCTGTCGGCAAAGCTGTGCTAGTAACTCCTTAATGACCACGCAATGTAAGGGTATGTCGGTAGTTAAGGGGTTAAACTCAAAATGTAATTCACTATAATATATTAAATTATTCACAATTACAAAAAAATATACTTGTTAAAGAACTTTCATTATTTATTTCCCTGCTTGCCCTTTAATTTTACTTTGAAAACTGTTTCAACTCTACTCCTTCTTCTGATACGATCGGGATGATTGACAGCCCCTGCTAACAGCGTATGATGCGGACAGCGTATGATGTCTGCATTTAAAGATGCTGGGGCCGATTTATAATGGCCTGAATGGGGCCAGATTCATCTGTTTCCGCACAAGCCTTCAGGCTCACCAGAAACAGGAGTTAAGAAGCAGCAGTCTTAAAGGGACACTAAACCCGCATTTGTTCTTTCCTGATTCAGATAGAGCAGCAATTTCAAGCAACTTTCTAGTTTACTCCTATTAACCATTTTTTTGTTCTCTTGCTATCTTTATTTGTAAAAGAAGAAATGTAAGGTCAGAACGAAGCCTGACCCTTCTTTGGTTTAGAACCTAGGTAGCACTTGCTGATTGGTGGCTATATTTAGCCACCAATCAGCAAGCGCTACCCAGGTGCTGAACCAAAATTGGGCTGGCTCCTAAGCTTACATTCCTGCTTTTTCAATGAAACATAGCAAGAGAACGAAGAAAAATTGATTATAGGAGTACATTAGAAAGTTGTTTACAATTGCATGCTCTATCTGAATCATGAAAGAAAAAATTTGGGTTTAGTGTCCCTTTAAGACCGCTGCTTCTTAACTCGTGCGCCACCTCTGAGGCAGCATACAGCAATCAGCCCGATTACATACGATTGTGTTGATTCACACTCCCTGCAGGGGGGCGGCTTTGCACAAGCAGTTCACCAGAACTGCTTGTGCAATGATAAATTCTGACAGTGCATGCTGTCGGCATTTAGTGATGTCGGGTGGACATGATCGCTACAGCGGATCATGTCCGTCCGACTCTTAATAAATAGGCCCCGTTGAGTGGACATGATTCACTATAGCGATTCATGTCTACTCGACATTTAATAAATCTACCCCAATGTCTGTTATTTTCTGAATTATTTAAAGGGACATTACACTGAAACATTTTCTGTCATTTGCATGAAAGACTAAATATCAGCAAAGAAGAAATACCGCTGCAAGAAAGCTCCGGGTGTAGAGAGCGGGTAGAGAAGGGTCTATAGCCAAAAAGGGGCTGCATGGAGCCGGCACAAAGCGGTGGACTGACAGCACAGTACAGAAAAACACAAAAAATGCCGCTACAGAGCAACAGTAAAAAAGTATTCTTTATTCCATCATAAAAAACATAATACACACAGGAGATTCTCTAACACGTAAATATGTTGAAATTGCTTTTTACCTAAAACATATGACGAAAATGCTGTTTTAAATTTAAACTGAAATAAATATGACTATATCAGGTTTGTATTTCCTTATAATGTTCACTGGCTGATAAACAGTTATACCTAAAAATCTACTAGCTTTATCAGGAAGTATCTATTAGCCAAAAATATCTATCAGCCAATGAGCATTAGCAGGAAGTATGTATCAACCAATAAACATTAGTGGGAAGTAATCAACTGGATAATTCTGTACGGGTTTCAATTTATATTTAAACAGCTTTTATTTTAAAAATTTCGGACAAAAAAATAAACATGATTAAATGCACAATTACATGATGATACAAATGTTTTGTGTACAATATCCTTTTAATGAATTTAATCTGGCCAGAAGTGTCTATTTGAGGTATAGTGATAGAGCCTAAGATCAACTGTCCGTCAAAAAATAGAAAGGATTAAGTGATGTGAAAAATGTACTACTGACTTCATTATCTGAAGAAGAGGTTATACTAACTGCTCTAATTACAGATGACCTTGCGAAGTGCATTGATAACCCACCGTGACTGTAAGGCATAATGATGTCCCACATTGCATTGCTCTTGATTGCAGAAAAGCAGACAGTTGGTCAATCAGCCTTTAGATTCTATACAGTTTCATCATTTAGCTGAAGAAAGATTGTGCCAGTAACTTAAATACATAGTCATTTTATTTGACATTAAAGTGAAAAAAATACATTGAAGAGTGACCTAAAAGGGTCTTCTGTGTACGACATAACATAAATTAAAGCAGAAGATCAACAGTAATCTTAAAAAAAATCATGAACATAACAGACTTTGTGCAAGGGAGAATTTAATTAAGGGCAAGATTACAAGTGGAGTGGTCACATTTATGCACAAGCAAGAAGGGGTTTATCGTGAGTGTTTGCGTGCATTGGGTTTATCACTCTTATTACAAGTTGAAAGTAAACATGATTGCTTGAGCGCAATTAATAACGCGTGTCGGAATAGCAATTGTGTGCTGGTATTGTAAGTCCAGCGCAATTGCTCAATAGATCGTGCCTCCATAGGCTCCAATTGGAGCCTCTTTCTAGCGCAGTGAAGGGGCAGCAAATGTTAAATATATATGTAAATTAGGGTTGCACCGATACCATTCTTTTAAGACTGAGTACAAGTACCAATACTTGTTTTCAAATACTTGCCGATACCAATTACAGATACTTTTTTTTTTACTGTCATGTGACAGTTTACCAAACACAATACAGACTAACTATTTAAGATTCCTTCTTTATAATTATGAAGGACTGTAACTCAAAAGACATTATGAAATAATAAGACAGTTTTATTTGTCACAAAGTTCACAGAACATGTTTATAAATAAAAATATTACAATAAAATATATTAATAACAGCAATAAATAACAAATATAAAATTACAACCAACCAAAAGTGTAATACAGTAAAAAATAGAACAGTGCACTGTTTAATCATGGGGAACAACACTATGGGCTAGATTACATTTGACTGGCAAGCTTTACCAATGATCTCATTACATGTCCTACTCCATTAAAGTCTATGGAATTGGAAATGTGAACAGAGCATTGGTAAAGCTTACCAATTAAATGTAATCTAAATCTAGTCCTATAATTTTAAAATAAGTGTTCATTGGAATTAACTTAATTTGTCCTATGAGTACTCTTCCTGCAATTATATAATCTAAGGGTATGGATGTTCCTCAGAGTACAGTATGTTTTGAACATAATTTTCAAAACTTAGTGGCAAGTTCTTTTTAAGGAACAGAACAGAAGCATCTCTGCATGTTCAGCTATTAGTCTGTTTTTGCTATCAGTAAGGAGGTTCGACTCTAAGTTGAACAGTCTTTCACTTTCCACACTACTGCATGGGGCAGAAAGATATTTTTGGGCCATTTTAGCCAGTGCTAGAAATCTCAGTTTATTAACTGCCCAGTACTTCAGGGGTTTGTCTGAACGAGGTACAGTGATCTCTCCTACAATAATACAAATAACAACAATTTGTATTGGCAGAACAATAGTAAAAATTTTTTGTTTAGTCTCCACTCCAGCTTAAAATGAAATGGGAACATGCAGTTTGAAAAAACATCACAAGATAGCATATGGGTAGGAATTGGAGGTATCGGTTTAAGTATCAGTGCATTTAGACGAGTACAAGTACTCATGCAAATACTTGGTATCGGTACCGATACCGATACTAGTATCGGTATCGGTGCAACCCTAATGTAAATGAATATATACATATATATTTATGTGTTTATATATGTATATACAAATTAACACATAAATATATATATATATATATATATATATATATATATATATATATATAAAACATAATTTATGTAAGAACTTACCTGATAAATTAATTTCTTTCATATTAGCAAGAGTCCATGAGCTAGTGACGTATGGGATATACATTCCTACCAGGAGGGGCAAAGTTTCCCAAACCTCAAAATGCCTATAAATACACCCCTCACAAATCAGTTTAACGAATAGCCAAGAAGTGGGGTGATAAGAAAAAAGTGCGAAAGCATAAAAAATAAGGAATTGGAATAATTGTGCTTTATACAAAAAAAATCATAACCACCACAAAAAAGGGTGGGCCTCATGGACTCTTGCTAATATGAAAGAAATGAATTTATCAGGTAAGTTCTTACATAAATTATGTTTTCTTTCATGTAATTAGCAAGAGTCCATGAGCTAGTGACATATGGGATAATGACTACCCAAGATGTGGATCTTTCCACGCAAGAGTCACTAGAGAGGGAGGGATAAAATAAAGACAGCCAATTCCGCTGAAAAATAATCCACACCCAAAATAAAGTTTAAATTATAAGCAGAAGATTCAAACTGAAACAGCTGCCTGAAGTACTTTTCTACCAAAAACAGCTTTAGAAGAAGAAAACACATAAAAATGGTAGAATTTAGTAAAAGTATGCAAAGAAGACCAAGTTGCTGCTTTGCAAATCTGATCAACCGAAGCTTCATTCCTAAATGCCCAGGAAGTAGAAACTGACCTAGTAGAATGAGCTGTAATCCTCTGAGGCGGAGTTTTACTCGACTCGACATAAGCATGATGAATTAAAGATTTCAACCAAGATGCCAAAGAAATGGCAGAAGCCTTCTGACCTTTCCTAGAACCGGAAAAGATAACAAATAGACTAGAAGTCTTTCGGAAATTCTTAGTAGCTTCAACATAATATTTCAAAGCTCTAACTACATCCAAAGAATGCAATGATTTCTCCTTAGAATTCTTAGGATTAGGACATAATGAAGGAACTACAATTTCTCTACTAATGTTGTTAGAATTCACAACCTTAGGTAAAAATTTAAAAGAAGTTCGCAACACCGCCTTATCCTGATGAAAAATCAGAAAAGGAGACTCACAAGAAAGAGCAGATAACTCAGAAACTCTTCTGGCAGAAGAGATGGCCAAAAGGAACAAAACTTTCCAAGAAAGTAATTTAATGTCCAAAGAATGCATAGGTTCAAACGGAGGAGCTTGAAGAGCCCCCAGAACCAAATTCAAACTCCAAGGAGGAGAAATTGACTTAATGACAGGTTTTATACGAACCAAAGCTTGTACAAAACAATGAATATCAGGAAGATTAGCAATCTTTCTGTGAAAAAGAACAGAAAGAGCAGAGATTTGTCCTTTCAAGGAACTTGCAGACAAACCTTTATCCAAACCATCCTGAAGAAACTGTAAAATTCTCGGAATTCTAAAAGAATGCCAGGAAAAATGATGAGAAAGACACCAAGAAATATAAGTCTTCCAGACTCTATAATATATCTCCCTAGATACGGATTTACGAGCCTGTAACATAGTATTAATCACAGAGTCAGAGAAACCTCTTTGACTAAGAATCAAGCGTTCAATCTCCATACCTTTAAATTTAAGGATTTGAGATCCTGATGGAAAAAAGGACCTTGTGACAGAAGGTCTGGTCTTAACGGAAGAGTCCACGGTTGGTAAGAGGCCATCCGGACAAGATCCACATACCAAAACCTGTGAGGCCATGCTGGAGCCACCAGCAGAACAAACGAGCATTCCTTCAGAATCTTGGAGATTACTCTTGGAAGAAGAACTAGAGGCGGAAAGATATAGGCAGGATGATACTTCCAAGGAAGTGACAACGCATCCACTGCTTCCGCTTGAGGATCCCTGGATCTGGACAGATACCTGGGAAGTTTCTTGTTTAGATGAGAAGCCATCAGATCTATTTCTGGAAGACCCCACATTTGAACAATCTGAAGAAATACCTCTAGGTGAAGAGACCATTCGCCCGGATGTAATGTTTGGCGGCTGAGATAATCCGCTTCCCAATTGTCTATACCTGGGATATGAACCGCAGAAACTAGACAGGAGCTGGATTCCGCCCATACCAGAATTCGAGATACTTCTTTCATACCCAGAGGACTGTGAGTCCCTCCTTGATGATTGATGTATGCCACAGTTGTGACATTGTCTGTCTGAAAACAAATGAACGATTCTCTCTTTAGAAGAGGCCAAGACTGAAGAGCTCTGAAAATTGCACGGAGTTCCAAAATATTGAACGGTAATCTCACCTCCTGAGATTCCCAAACCCCTTGTGCTGTCAGAGACCCCCAAACAGCTCCCCAACCTGTCAGACTTGCATCTGTTGAAATTACAGTCCAGGTCAGAAGAACAAAAGAAGCCCCCTGAACTAAACGATGGTGATCTGTCCACCACGTCAGAGAGTGTCGTACAATCGGTTTTAAAGATATTAATTGAGATATCTTTGTGTAATCCCTGCACCACTGGTTCAGCATACAGAGCTGAAGAGGTCGCATGTGAAAACGAGCAAAGGGAATCGCGTCCGATGCTGCAGTCATAAGACCTAGAATTTCCATGCATAAAGCTACCGAAGGGAATGATTGTGACTGAAGGTTTCGACAAGCTGATATCAACTTTAGATGTCTCTTGTCTGTCAAAGACAGAGTCATGGACACTGAATCTATCTGGAAACCTAAAAAGGTTACCCTTGTCTGAGGAATCAATGAACTTTTTGGTAAATTGATCCTCCAACCATGATCTTGAAGAAACAACACAAGTCGATTCGTATGAGATTCTGCTAAATGTGAAGACTGAGCAAGTACCAAGATATCGTCCAAATAAGGAAATACCACAATACCCTGTTCTCTGATTACAGACAGAAGGGCACCGAGAACCTTTGTAAAAATTCTTGGAGCTGTAGCTAGGCCAAACGGTAGAGCCACAAACTGGTAATGCTTGTCTAGGAAAGAGAATCTCAGAAACTGATAGTGATCTGGATGAATCGGAATATGCAGATATGCATCCTGTAAATCTATTGTGGACATATAATGCTCTTGCTGAACAAAAGGCAGGATAGTCCTTACAGTTACCATTTTGAATGTTGGTATCCTTACATAACGATTCAATATTTTTAGATCCAGAACTGGTCTGAAGGAATTCTCCTTCTTTGGTACAATGAAGAGATTTGAATAAAACCCCAGCCCCTGTTCCAGAACTGGAACTGGCATAATTACTCCAGCCAACTCTAGATCTGAAACACATTTCAGAAATGCTTGAGCCTTCGCTAGGTTTACTGGGACACGGGAAAGAAAAAATCTCTTTGCAGGAGGCCTTATCTTGAAGCCAATTCTGTACCCTTCTGAAACAATGTTCTGAATCCAGAGATTGTGAATAGAATTGAACCAAATTTCTTTGAAAAAACGTAATCTGCCCCCTACCAGCTGAGCTGGAATGAGGGCCGCACCTTCATGTGGACTTGGGAGCTGGCTTTGGTTTTCTAAAAGACTTGGATTTATTCCAGACTGGAGATGGTTTCCAAACTGATACCGCTCCTGAGGATGAAGGATCAGGCTTTTGTTCCTTGTTGTGACGAAAGGAACGAAAACGATTATTAGACCTAAATTTACCTTTAGATTTTTTATCCTGTGGTAAAAAAGTTCCTTTCCCTCCAGTAACAGTTGAGATAATAGAATCCAACTGAGAACCAAATAATTTATTACCCTGGAAAGAAAAGGAAAGCAGAGTAGACTTAGAAGACATATCAGCATTCCAAGTTTTAAGCCATAAAGCTCTTCTAGCTAAAATAGCTAGACATATACCTGACATCAACTCTAATGATATCAAAGATGGCATCACAAATAAAATTATTAGCATGTTGTAGAAGAATAATAATGCTATGAGAATTATGATCTGTTACTTGTTGCGCTAAAGCTTCTAACCAAAAGGTTGAAGCTGCAGCAACATCCGCTAAAGATATAGCAGGTCTAAGAAGATTACCTGAACACAAGTAAGCTTTTCTTAGAAAGGATTCAATTTTCCTATCTAAAGGATCCTTAAAGGAAGTACCATCTGCCATAGGAATAGTAGTACGCTTAGCAAGAGTAGAGACAGCCCCATCAACCTTAGGGATTTTGTCCCAAAATTCTAATCTGTCAGATGGCACAGGATATAATTGCTTAAAACGTTTAGAAGGAGTAAAAGAATTACCCAAATTATTCCATTCCCTGGAAATTACTTCAGAAATAGCACCAGGGACAGGAAAAACTTCTGGAATAACTACAGGAGATTTAAAAACCTTATCTAAATGTTTAGATTTAGTATCAAGAGGACTAGAATCCTCAATTTCTAATGCAATTAGGACTTCTTTAAGTAAAGAACGAATAAATTCCATTTTAAATAAATATGAAGATTTATCAGCATCAACCTCTGAGACAGAATCCTCTGAATCAGAAGAAACAATATCAGTATCAGAATGATGATGTTCATTTAAAAATTCATCTGAAAAATGAGAAGTTTTAAAAGACTTTTTACGTTTACTAGAAGGAGGAATAACAGACATAGCCTTCTTAATGGATTTAGAAACAAAATCTCTTATGTTATCAGGAACACTCTGGCCTAGATTTGGAGTTCGGCGGTAGCCGTCAAAACCAGCGTTAGAGGCTCCTAACGCTGGTTTTGGGCGCCCGCTGGTATTTGGAGTCAGTGATTAAAGGGTCTAACGCTCACTTTTCAGCCGCGACTTTTCCATACCGCAGATCCCCCTACGCCATTTGCGTAGCCTATCTTTTCAATGGGATCTTTCTAACGCTGGTATTTAGAGTCGTTTCTGAAGTGAGCGTTAGAGCTCTAACGACAAGATTCCAGCCGCCTGAAAATAGCAGGAGTTAAGAGCTTTCTGGCTAACGCCGGTTCATAAAGCTCTCAACTACTGTACCCTAAAGTACACTAACACCCATAAACTACCTATGTACCCCTAAACCGAGCTCCCCCCACATCGCCGCCACTCGATTAAAATTTTTAACCCCTAATCTGCCGACCGCCACCTACGTTATACTTATGTACCCCTAATCTGCTGCCCCTAACCCCGCCGACCCCTGTATTACATTTATTAACCCCTAACCTGCCCCCCACAACGTCGCCGCCAGCTACTTAAAATAATTAACCCCTAATCTTCCGACCGCAAAGCGCCGCCACCTACGTTATCCCTATGTACCCCTAATCTGCTACCCCTAACACCGCCGACCCCTATATTATATTTATTAACCCCTAATCTGTCCCCCTCAACGTCGCCTCCACCTGCCTACACTTATTAACCCCTAATCTGCCGAGCGGACCTGAGCGCTACTATAATAAAGTTATTAACCCCTAATCCGCATCACTAACCCTATCATAAATAGTATTAACCCCTAATCTGCCCTCCCTAACATCGCCGACAGCTACCTTCAATTATTAACCCCTAATCTGCCGAGCGGACCTCACCGCTATTCTAATAAATGTATTAACCCCTAAAGCTAAGTCTAACCCTAACACTAACACCCCCCTAAGTTAAATATAATTTACATCTAACGAAATAAATTAACTCTTATTAAATAAATTATTCCTATTTAAAGCTAAATACTTACCTGTAAAATAAATCCTAAAATAGCTACAATATAAATTATAATTATATTATAGCTATTTTAGGATTAATATTTATTTTACAGGCAACTTTGTAATTATTTTAACCAGGTACAATAGCTATTAAATAGTTAAGAACTATTTAATAGTTACCTAGTTAAAATAATAACAAATTTACCTGTAAAATAAATCCTAACCTAAGTTATAATTAAACCTAACACTACCCTATCAATAAAATAATTAAATAAACTACCTACAATTACCTACAATTAACCTAACACTACACTATCAATAAATTAATTAAACACAATTCCTACAAATAAATACAATTAAATAAACTAGCTAAAGTACAAAAAATAAAAAGAACTAAGTTACAGAAAATAAAAAAATATTTACAAACATAAGAAAAATATTACAACAATTTTAAACTAATTACACCTACTCTAAGCCCCCTAATAAAATAACAAAGCCCCCCAAAATAAAAAATTCCCTACCCTATTCTAAATTAAAAAAGTTACAAGCTCTTTTACCTTACCAGCCCTGAACAGGGCCCTTTGCGGGGCATGCCCCAAGAATTTCAGCTCTTTTGCCTGTAAAAAAAAACATACAATACCCCCCCCCCCCAACATTACAACCCACCACCCACATACCCCTAATCTAACCCAAACCCCCCTTAAATAAACCTAACACTAAGCCCCTGAAGATCTTCCTACCTTGTCTTCACCATCCAGGTATCACCGATCCGTCCTGGCTCCAAGATCTTCATCCAACCCAAGCGGGGGTTGGCAATCCATAATCCGGTCCAGAAGAGGCTCCAAAGTCTTCCTCCTATCCGGCAAGAAGAGGACATCCGGACCGGCAAACATCTTCTCCAAGCGGCATCTTCGATCTTCTTCCATCCGGAGCGAAGCGGCAGGATCCTGAAGACATCCAGCGCGGAACATCCATCCGGACCGACGACTGAACGACGAATGACTGTTCCTTTAAGGGACGTCATCCAAGATGGCGTCCCTCGAATTCCGATTGGCTGATAGGATTCTATCAGCCAATCGGAATTAAGGTAGGAATTTTCTGATTGGCTGATGGAATCAGCCAATCAGAATCAAGTTCAATCCGATTGGCTGATCCAATCAGCCAATCAGATTGAGCTCGCATTCTATTGGCTGTTCCGATCAGCCAATAGAATGCGAGCTCAATCTGATTGGCTGATTGGATCGGCCAATCAGATTGAACTAGATTCTGATTGGCTGATTCCATCAGCCAATCAGAAAATTCCTACCTTAATTCCGATTGGCTGATAGAATCCTATCAGCCAATCGGAATTCGAGGGACGCCATCTTGGATGACGTCCCTTAAAGGAACAGTCATTCGTCGTTCAGTCGTCGGTCCGGATGGATGTTCCGCGCTGGATGTCTTCAGGATCCTGCCGCTTCGCTCCGGATGGAAGAAGATCGAAGATGCCGCTTGGAGAAGATGTTTGCCGGTCCGGATGTCCTCTTCTTGCCGGATAGGAGGAAGACTTTGGAGCCTCTTCTGGACCGGATTATGGATCGCCAACCCCCGCTTGGGTTGGATGAAGATCTTGGAGCCAGGACGGATCGGTGATACCTGGATGGTGAAAACAAGGTAGGAAGATCTTCAGGGGCTTAGTGTTAGGTTTATTTAAGGGGGGTTTGGGTTAGATTAGGGGTATGTGGGTGGTGGGTTGTAATGTTGGGGGGGGGGGGTATTGTATGTTTTTTTTTACAGGCAAAAGAGCTGAAATTCTTGGGGCATGCCCCGCAAAGGGCCCTGTTCAGGGCTGGTAAGGTAAAAGAGCTTGTAACTTTTTTAATTTAGAATAGGGTAGGGAATTTTTTATTTTGGGGGGCTTTGTTATTTTATTAGGGGGCTTAGAGTAGGTGTAATTAGTTTAAAATTGTTGTAATATTTTTCTTATGTTTGTAAATATTTTTTTATTTTCTGTAACTTAGTTCTTTTTTATTTTTTGTACTTTAGCTAGTTTATTTAATTGTATTTATTTGTAGGAATTGTGTTTAATTAATTTATTGATAGTGTAGTGTTAGGTTAATTGTAGGTAATTGTAGGTAGTTTATTTAATTATTTTATTGATAGGGTAGTGTTAGGTTTAATTATAACTTAGGTTAGGATTTATTTTACAGGTAAATTTGTTATTATTTTAACTAGGTAACTATTAAATAGTTCTTAACTATTTAATAGCTATTGTACCTGGTTAAAATAATTACAAAGTTGCCTGTAAAATAAATATTAATCCTAAAATAGCTATAATATAATTATAATTTATATTGTAGCTATATTAGGATTTATTTTACAGGTAAGTATTTAGCTTTAAATAGGAATAAGTTATTTAATAAGAGTTAATTTATTTCGTTAGATAAATATTATATTTAACTTAGGGGGGTGTTAGTGTTAGGGTTAGACTTAGCTTTAGGGGTTAATCCATTTATTAGAATAGCGGTGAGCTCCGATCGGAAGATTAGGGGTTAATAATTGAAGGTAGGTGTCGGCGATGTTAGGGAGGGCAGATTAGGGGTTAATACTATTTATGATAGGGTTAGTGAGGCGGATTAGGGGTTAATAACTTTATTATAGTAGCGCTCAGGTCCGCTCGGCAGATTAGGGGTTAATAAGTGTAGGCAGGTGTCGGCGACGTTGTGGGGGGCAGGTTAGGGGTTAATAAATATAATATAGGGGTCGGCGGTGTTAGGGGTAGCAGATTAGGGGTACATAGGGAGAACGTAGGTTGCTGCGGTTTACGGAGCGGCAGATTAGGGGTTAAAAAAAATATGCAGGGGTCAGCGATAGCGGGGGCGGCAGATTAGGGGTTAATAAGTGTAAGGGTAGGGGTGTTTAGACTCGGGGTACATGTTAGAGTGTTAGGTGCAGACGTAGGAAGTGTTTCCCCATAGGAAACAATGGGGCTGCGTTAGGAGCTGAACGCTGCTTTTTTGCAGGTGTTAGGTTTTTTTTTTTCAGCTCAAACAGCCCCATTGTTTCCTATGGGAGAATCGTGCACGAGCACGTTTTTGAGGCCGGCCGCGTCCGTAAGCAACTCTGGTATCGAGAGTTGCATTTGCGGTAAAAATTCTCTATGCTCCTTTTTTGGAGCCTAACGCAGCATTTGTTTGAACTCTCGATACCAGAGTTAATTTTATGGTGCGGCCAGAAAAAAGCCCGCGGAGCGTTAACAGCCCTTTTACCGCCGAACTCCAAATCTAGGCCTCTGAGTATTAGATGTTGACGGAAAAGCAACAGGTAATGTAACAGTACTAAAGGAAATATTATCTGCATTAGCAAGTTTGTCATGACAAACAGTACAAACAACAGCTGGAGGAACAGATACCAAAAGTTTACAGCAGATACACTTAGCTTTGGTAGCTCCAGCACCAGGCAGGGATATTCCAGAAGTATCTTCTGACTCAGCTTCAACGTGGGACATCTTGCAATATGTAATAGAAAAAACAACATATAAAGCAAAATTGATCAAATTCCTTAAATGACAGTTTCAGGAATGGGAAAAAAATGCCATAGAACAAGCTTCTAGCAACCAGAAGCACAAAATAATGAGACTTAAATAATGTGGAGACAATAGTGACGCCCATATTTTTTAAGCGCCAAAAAAGACGCCCACATTATTTGGCGCCTAAATGCTTTTGGCGCCAAAATGACGCCACATCCGGAACGCCGACACCTTTGGCGCAAAAAAACGTCAAAAATGACGCAACTTCCGGCGACACGTATGACGCCGGAAACAGAAAAAAAAATTTTGCGCCAAAAAAGTCCGCGCCAAAAATGACGCAATAAAATGAAGCATTTTCAGCCCCCGCGAGCCTAACAGCCCACAGGGAAAAGTCAAATTTTTAAGGTAAGAAAAAATGATTTATTCATATGCATTATCCCAAATATGAAACTGACTGTCTGAAATAAGGAATGTTGAACATCCTGAGTCAAGGCAAATAAACGTTTGAATACATATATTTAGAACTTTATATAAAAGTGCCCAACCATAGCTTAGAGTGTCACAGAAAATAAGACTTACTTACCCCAGGACACTCATCTACATGTAGTAGAAAGCCAAACCAGTACTGAAACGAGAATCAGTAGAGGAAATGGTATATATAAGAGTATATCGTCGATCTGAAAAGGGAGGTAAGAGATGAATCTCTACGACTGATAACAGAGAACCTATGAAATAGACCCCGTAGAAGGAGATCACTGCATTCAAATAGGCAATACTCTCCTCACATCCCTCTGACATTCACTGCACGCTGAGAGGAAAACCGGGCTCCAACCTGCTGCGGAGCGCATATCAACGTAGAATCTAGCACAAACTTACTTCACCACTTTGTAAAACTGATTTGTGGGTGTGGTGAGGGGTGTATTTATAGGCATTTTGAGGTTTGGGAAACTTTGCCCCTCCTGGTAGGAATGTATATCCCATACGTCACTAGCTCATGGACTCTTGCTAATTACATGAAAGAAATATATATATATATATATATATATATATATATATACACATACAGGGAACATGCAGTCCCCATAGACAGCTATGTGAAGGCACTTTTCAGTGTCGTTTTTTCTAACACCCCACATCCCCAATTTTTAACCCCTAAAAACTGCTTTGAGCAGTTGTTATTTTAAAAATTAAAGATGCTACATATTTTGTTTTAAAAAAATAAACACTAAATCTTATTTTGGGGGCAATTGGGGGATATTTATAAAATGAATCAGAGATCTGATATCTGGTTAATTTTATGAGCACTTATTGCTACTGCAAGCTTTTATTTACCGGCGTGCGATAAATTAGCGCCCCACTTGTAATCTAGCCCTTTGTTTGTCTCACTTTCTCTGGAGAATCCTAAAATCAAATGCTGTGACTAGGTTTTATTAAATAATGTAGTCTACAGAATTTGGTTTTTGACCATGGGACAAACACATTTTAGAGAAAAGTAAAACGTGTTTAATGTTTTTTAATATTAAATATGTTCACTTCCTATATTACTAAAATAAAATATGATGGGCCGGATTACGAGTAGAGCCCTAACAGATATGCGCAAGCGATAAGGGGTATATTGTGGGTGTTTCCGCGCGTCAGATTTTTCACCCGAATTACAAGTTGAAAGTAAGTGCGGACCATTCAAGTTAACGCTCAATGGGTTAGCACGTGCACGTCCTCAAAGCTCTGGTTAACTGTTTCACGAAACACATAAAAAATACATTACAAAGTACAGTTACACTCATAATAACACCATCTAATAAACATTAAAAAAAATGCACAAAAACTGTTATAAGGGCTGAAAGATATATGTGTGTGTTTGTGTGGATTGGTATATGTGTGTGTGTTCATCCCCACATGTACCATACAATGGACTCATAAATACAGACATCCCAACTCTCCCTGAAGTTCAGGCAAACTCCTTCATTGTAATAGCGGCTCCCTGACACCCGCAAATGAAAACAATCTCCCTGAAACTACAAGTACCATGATCCAATGTGGCCCAAATCCGGAAACAGTGTTTCTTAGTTGTGGTGGCGTCATCAAGCAGGAAGGCGTTGTCACAGCAAGTCTGTCTTTACTTTCAGCGTATTACATGTCTGCCACCTTCCCTCCTGCTGCTTGGAGGTGGCCACTGGCCATAAGGCTCTTGGGGGAAGTGGAGAATCAGCAACAGACAACATCGGCTGCAGCAGAGGCTGAGTGAGAACTGAGAAAGAAGGCAAAGAGAATGCGCCCCTGTGAGGGAGGAGATGGACACCCCTGCTTTTTAGGTCCTTATCAAACTGACTCTCAAACTCAAAATCACACGCTCCCAGACACAAAATCCGAAAGTCGTACAGGGACAACTATACTGAGTACTTCACAAGCTGGGACGCTATGGAGCCCTCAAAGCATGCATCAGTAACCAAAAAGCCCCCACTGATTTTAATAAAATAAAGCACAAATACTACCTTATTTACTGCACGTAATTAAACTTCATATTCTAAAATATTTGAGCATTCAACAAGCGTACGATCCCTGGAAAATAAGTTTGTTGTATGTGGTTGTGCAATAAAGCTACGTTTTTTTTTATTAATGTGACTTTAGTGGGAAGCTACTTTAGTGATAAGTCTCTATCTTATTTAGAGTTTCCAGGTATCCAGTATATAACCAGGGAGGGGGCGGCGTGCAGGCTCAGCGCTGTAGCCGGTCAAGCCACCTCCCTAAAATTAGTTTTTGCAGGTTGGGATGTGTGTAAATAACTCAATGGAGTTAGCACAATGTTATCTATATTTCACACATGAACTTGCACTGTCTGTGAAAAACTGTCTAAATGCACTCAGATAAGAGGTGGCTTTCAAGGGCTTATAAATTAGGATATGAGCCTACCTAGGTTAAGGTACCAAGAGAACAAAGCAAATTTAATGATAAAAGTAAATTTGAAAGGTGTTTAAAATTGAATGTCCTATCTGAATCATGAAAGTTTAATTTTGACTAGACTGTTCCTTTAGGGGGAAAAAATTTATTGTTTTCTATTTATTATTCTTTTTCAGGCCCAGTTGTACGTAAACAAGAACTTCCTTTTAGGTTTGAAATCAAAATAAACAGCTTTAATGTAATCTTTTTTTCAAACATAACATTTTCTAAGATGTTGAAAAAGCTTTCTTTCATGTGCATAATAGAAAATGTTAAAGTTTAAAGTCCCTTTAAACCTAAAAAATCAGTTCTGTAAGTAGAGGAATGTATCCAAACTTTTCAGTTTTCGACACATTAATCTTCACTATTAACTTGAACAAACAGGCTGTGAACTATAAGATCCTGTACTCTACATGATACTTCACAAACATTTACTTCTTAGCACTGGGAATCTTCTGAGCTGTTTGGCTTATAAAACAAACCTGGACAAAATTGGATTACTGTTAGCAAAGACATGCCCAGAGGGTTGCTAAAATCTATTTTGTATCACTTCCTTATCATTGTGAGGGATCAATTATAATCAGTTTTACTTCACTGCCTGTAGCGTACGTCATTTCTCTTTCATTTAGCCATGCAGTTTTCTTGCAGAGAATGAAATTGCCATCTATGTAGAAGATTTACGTTAGTTTTTGTTTGTGAACCTTTCCCAGTGTGCATTTTATTTAGAGATTTAGAGAAATCACTTTTCCCACCCATCTAAGTCTTCGGATAACTGCCTTTCAGTATGGCTAAAAAGTATTTACTTAAATGGCTACTGGTTAGTGTTTATGCTGAGAGGATGATTTATCTAAACAGAGCTCACTATGGCGCATTTCTTGTTCAAACCGCTATATATAAAATGAAGAGTCCTGAACTCACTGTATTTTGAACAGACAAACTAGATTAATTACACAGATATTAATGTATTTATCACTGTTAACAATCAATCTACATATGTCATACCTGATTCACGAGCAAGACTTGAAAACTTTCCTCACTATAAAAATATAAGTACAGCTTTGTGTGGATGTTGGCGTAAACCTCGTTAGCAGATGATCATTATATTATAATATGTCTGTCTTTAGCACATTGTAGACCTGTCTGCCTGTAAAACTGTCTAAAATTTAATTTAACATTATTTAAACTATAGTACACAGATGTTTAAATGGGTCTCAATTCATTCTTAAATGCAGAGAACTTCCTAATAAACAAAGGGGATTCCAAAAATCACCATGCGGCTATATACAGTATAAAGGCCTTAAAGGGACACTCAAGTCAAAATTAAACTTCATGATTTAGATAGAGCAGCAATTTTAAACAACTTTCCAATTTACTTCCATTAACAAAATGTGCCCAGTCTTTTTATATTTACACTTTTTGAGTCACCAACTCCTACTGATCATGTGCGAGAATTCACAGCATATACTATATGCATTTGTGATTGGCTGATGGCTGTCACATGATACAGGGGGAGTGGAAATAGACATAACTTTGCAATTTATTTAACAAAAATCTACTTCTCATTTGAAGTTCAGACTAAGTGCTATTGCATTGTCTTCGTATCATGCATTTGTTGATTATGTAAATCCACAGTGTTGACTGGTCCTTTAAAACAGAGATAATGATTAATTGCACAATTGCTTTACCATGGATGCATTGGTTTCCTTTTTTAATCTATAATATTTTATTGAGATGACAAGAACATGAAAATCAAGAATGGGCATTATGTGCCCAACATGGTAGGCATTGGAGATTGCCAAGAGTGTTCTTACCGACATGTGGCCTTGATGATCTCATGCAGAAAATATCTAGATGATCAGACATTCTCAAGCTTCGCCCTCCAGAGGTTTTGGAACTACATTTTCAGATAATGCTGAGCCAGAATATCAGCAAGCTGAGCATCATGTGAAATATAGTTCCAAAACATCTAGAGGGCCGCGTATGAGGATGTCTGATCTAGAGGTTCATACTTCATAGGGAATATATAATTAACTTATATAGCAAAATAGGTGATTCCCTTGTGTATCTAGCATCAAGGACCCAGGACACCCCTGGTATATTGTACCTCTAGGCATTGTCAGATCTCATGGACACTGGTTCCTTCCAGGCTGTGAGAAGTGTGGTAAAAGGTATGAGTCAGCCAATGTTTTTTCACAACACATAAACATGTTTCCTCAACACCTTAATGGCTGTTTTTACCTAGTGTGTTTGCCAGCTAAGCATATCTGATGAGGAGCAACCTGTGAAATCAAGTTTTTTTTGGACTGCGAGGATGGCTAACATGTTCGGAGTAAAACTATCAAAAAATGTAGAAACCATTGTAGCAACCAAAATCACTTCCATTCTTTAAACAATCAAATAGTCAAGCCAGGATAATTAGTGTCCGAGCAGATTAATATATATTCAAAGCCCATATACAGAGATGGCAAAAGCTCTGTTTATTCCAAGAAAATTGTTTATGACAAGAGGTCACAATTTAAGGCTGGAGGAAAGGAGATTTAATCTTCTGTAACGTAAAAGTTTTTTTCACTGTAAGAGCAATCAAATTGTGGAACTCATTACTTAAGGAGGTAGTAAATGCCAATACCTTAGATACATTTCAAAATGGTTTAGATACATCTCTGTCTAGAAACAGAATTCAGGGATATGATTGCTGGTGTTAAATGGGTCACCTTTTTAATGGGATTAATTTAAGATCATCTGGAACTTTTTTTTAAGTATATTAAGATTTTTATAGGTTAAACTCAATGGACTGCTGTCTTTTTTTCAACCTCATCTACTATGTTACTATAATACTATGCTACTATGTTACTATAATACTTTGTTACTATGTTACTATAATACTATGTTAGTATGTTACTCTGTTTTTATGTTACTATATTACTATAATGCTATGCTACTATATTACTATAATACTGTGCTACCGTGTTACTATAATACTATGTTACTAAAATACTATGCTACTATGTTTCTATAATACTATGTTACTATGTGTCAGGGTTTTTCCCCTGCATTGTTTGCCATGTGTTGCTGGCAGCCATTTTACTCACCTCTCTTGCTGACTCTGGTGCATAGTGTGTGATGCTGCTCATTTCCTGCACGCCCTTTTATGGCCAGACTGGTGTACATCATCCGTGTGAGACAGGTGGCAGTCTCAGAATTGTAATGTCATCACTTATTATTTAAAGGGCCTCTGTTCAGTATGATTTGCCCTTGCGTTTTCTCAGACCTTTTTGTGAGTTCCTGTGTTCCAGTTCCTTTGTATTACCTGGCTGTCTGACGTCCCTCCTAGTTCCTGATCCCTGGCATGCTCCTGACTCTGCAGTTCTCCTTGTTCCTGATTCTAGCTCGTCTGACTACTCGCTTTGGCTCCTGACTCGGCTTGTCTGACTATTCGCTTTGGCTCCTGACTCGGCTCGTCTGACTACCAGCTCTGGTTTTGACTCCTGGCTTGTTATTTGACTTGTGGTCTTTTTATTATTTTTTGTTATTAATAAAGGTGTGATTATTTTTGCACTTCTCGTCTCAGTCTGATTCCTGGCACCCTGACACTATGCTACTATTCTACTATAATACTATGCTACTATTTTACTATAATACTATGTTACTATAATACTATGCTACTATGTTACTATGTTACTATACTACTATGCTACTATGTTACTATACTACTATAATATTTCACAAGAGGTTTTTGCACTAAATTTAATCATCTAGGTGTTTTTTTTAAGGATTTTTATGACGTTTGGAAGTTTAAACATGTTAATTGACTTTCATCTCGCTTTAAAGGGGCAGTCTAGTCAAAATTAAACTTTCATGATTCAGATAGATAAGCAATTTTAAGCAACTTTTTAATGTACTCCTATTATCAATTTTTCTTTGTTTCTTGCTATCTTTATTTAAAAAAGCAGGAATGGAAGCATAGGAGCCAGCCCATTTTTAGTTCAGCACCTGGGTGGCACTTTCTGATTGGTGTTTAAATGTAGCCACCAATCAGCAAGCGCTACCTAGGTGCTGAACCAAAAATGGGCTGGCTTTTAAGCTTACATTCAAATAAAGATACCAAGAGAATGAAGAAAAAATGATAATAGGAGTAAATTAAAATTGCACACTCTATCTAAATCACCAAAGTTTAATTTTGACTAGACTAATCCTTTTAAATTGCAAGTTATCCACTTCTGAATAGAGGTTTGTTATATATTTTGTTTAGACTTACAAACAAATATAGCCAGTGGTATTATTTTCAATAATAGGGTTATTAAAAAAAAAGATCCTTTTAATTAGCAATTCATTTTTGTTAAAGGGGCAAAATAAGTTTTCATGATTCATATAGGTCATGTAATTTTAAACAATTTTCCAATTTTCTTTTATCACCAATTTTTATTTGGTATTCTTAGTTGAAAGCTAGACCTAGGTAGGCTCATATGCTAATTTCTTAGACCTTGAAGGCCGCCTCTAAATGCATTTTGACAGGTTTTTCACCACTAGAGGGCGTTAGTTCATGTGTGTCATATAGATAAAATTGTTCTTGCGCATGCAAAGTCAGCACTGATTGGCTAAAATGCATGTCTGTCAAAAGAACTGAAATAAGGGGGCAGTTTGCAGAGGCTTAGATACAAGGTAATCACAGAGATAAAAAGTGTATTTATATAACTGTGTTAGTTGTGCAAAACTAGGGAATGGGTATAATGGGATTATCTATCTTTTTAAACAATACAAATTCTGGTGTTGACTGTCCCTTTAATGTAGTGTGTAGCCATAGTCAGGCCATAATTAGCACTGGGAAATATGTTGATTCAATGTAACTTAACCTAGATAGGAACCTCATTAATCATATTCTACAGTTGCTTGTAGGAATCGGCTTAATGTTTACGCTCTTGAGATCAAAGGCAATTTAAAATACAGCTGTTTATCAACGACCTACAACACTTCACAACACTGAGCTGTGGTGCATCCTTTTTATATTTGTCTTCATCCGGCCCCATCAAGTCAATTATTCATGAAAGCTTCTAGCAAATGCTAATAGGCCAATGAAATAACAGGAAGCATGAAATATCAGGTAGAACTATACAGTATATGAAAGGGCAATGAGAGAATCTGAAAGGTGGGAGAGTAAAAGTGATATTAAACCCGATTTAGTTCCTTTTGTGATTCAGATAGAGCAGCAATTTTAAACAACTTTCTAATTTACTTCTATTATCACATTTTCTTTATTCTTTTGGTATTTTTTGTTGAAAGGCAGGGGATGTAAGCCTAGGAGCGTGCACATATCTGAAGCACTGTATGGCAGCAAATTTGCAAGAATGTTATCCATTTGCACAAGCAATAGATAGCAGCACTGTTTCCTGTAGTGCTACAGACACATACCTGGGTATCTTTTAAATAATGAATATAATGGGGACAAAGCAAATTTAATAACAGAAGTAAATTTGATACTTTTTTTAAATAGTCTGTTCTGTCACAAATCATTTGTGGGGGGTTTATATCCCTTTAATAAGAAAGTATAAAGTGTAGAGTAATGGGTAAAATTAGGTAGAAGAGAATAAAATGAAAGGGACGTTCCAGCCAAAATTAAAATCCATGTGAATGCATTTGAGTTTTGAATACAAACATTTTTGTAATATACAGATTAGCAAACATGCTTCTACTGAAAGCTATAGCTATTTTAAATGTGTATTTAAGTATGCTCCGTGCACCAGCATTTTAAACCCAGCACTAGCTCAGAGAGCCTAAACTGCTTGTACCATCTGGAAATTACTCAATTTCTTGATAACTGACACAATACAAGCCCCACTGGTGCTCTCAGCAGCTGCAGTATTTAAAATGCTGGTGCACTGAGAATATCTAGCTATGCTTCACATGCACGTGCAGAGACAAATGTTAACACTAAAATCGAGATAACTTTTACTGGAAGCATTTCTGCCAGTACCTTTATATTGTAATATGTTTCTAGTAAACGATGTCATTCATCTGTGTGCATTTATATTTTGACCGGAATGTCCCTTTAAACTAAATTTTTATGACCCAGATAGAGCAGGATATTTTTAACAACCTTCCAGTTTACTTCTGTTATTATTTTTGGTTTGTTCTCTTTGTATCCTTTGTAGAATGGTAAATCAATATCAGCACATGAGCAGCAATTGCTACTGGGAGCTAGCTGATTATTGGATGCTGTACAAATATGCCTCTTGTTACTGGCTCACCTGATGTGTTCAGCTAGCTCCCAGTAGTGCATTGAACGTTAAACAAGCTTGTTTTTTTTCTAAGTCATTATAGCGTTTGTTTTGTTTTCCTTGCTCAGTGAGTTTACATTTAAATGTAGTGAGTGAGTTAGTTAGTCAGTTAGTTAGTCAGTTAGTCAGTTAGTTCATAAGTTAGCTAGTCAGTCAGTCAGTTAGTCAGATAGTCAGTCAGTTAGTTAGTTAGTCAGTTAGTTCATAAGTTAGCTAGTCAGTCAGTCAGTCAGTTAGTTAGTCAGATAGTCCGTCAGTTAGTTAGTTAGTCAGTTAGTTCATAAGTTAGCTAGTCAGTCAGTCAGTTAGTTAGTCAGATAGTCAGTTAGTTAGTTAGTCAGTCAGTCAGTTAGTTAGTCAGTCAGTTAGTTAGTCAGTTAGTTCATAAGTTAGCTAGTCAGTCAGTATAGTCAGTTAGTTAGTTAGTCTGTTAGTCAGTTAGTTTGTCAGTAAGTTAATAAGTTAGCTAGTCAGTCAGTCAGTCAGTCAGTTATTTAGTCAGTTAGTCTGTTAGTTAATAAGTTAGCTATTCAGTCAGTCAGTTAGTTAGTCAGATAGTCAGTCAGTTAGTTAGTCAGTTAGTCAGTTAGTTCATAAGTTAGCTAGTCAGTCAGTCAGTTAGTTAGTCAGATAGTCAGTCACTTAGTTAGTCAGTTAGTCAGTTACTTCATAAGTTAGCTAGTCAGTTAGTTAGTTAGTCAGATAGTCAGTTAGTTAATTAGTCTGTTAGTCAGTTAGTTAGTTAGTCAGTTAGTTAATAAGTTAGCTAGTCAGTCAGTCAGTTAGTCAGTCAGTTATTTAGTCAGTTAGTCTGTTAGTTAATAAGTTAGCTAGTCAGTCAGTCAGTCAGTTATTTATTTGCGTTGTGGGCTTTGGCGGTTTAGGGGTTAATAGATTTATTAGCATTGCGTTGTTTGGGTATGGCGGGTTTGGGGGTAATACTTTAATAGGTTTATTGCATGGTGGTTTAATGGCGGATTAGGGGTTAATAATTGTATTAGGTAGTTTGCAATGTTGGGGTTGGCGGATTTAGGGGTTAATACTTTAGTTATTACTTGCGGTGTGTTTTTGATGGAGGATATAGGGGTTAATAATGTAATTATTAGTTGCGGTGTGGGTTTGATGGTGGAAATAGGGGTTAATATACTTTATTAGTTATTGCGGTGGGGGTTGGTGGTTGACAGGTAGCTAGATATTGCGCATGCGTTAGGTGTAAGTTTATATTTTTAGGTAGTTACCGGAGTTACGGTGCTCCCATACTCAACGCAAGGCCTGCTGCGGCTGCCTTCGTGTGGCGAGGTGAAAATGAAGTCAAATATTGGATACCGATTTGTTACGTGGTCACGTTAGCTTATCGGAGTAAAAATTGCGGCCAATGGGTGAAATATACCATAGCAATATAGCATATATATAGCAAAATTGCATATATAGCATATATATAGCAAAATTGCGTAAAAACCGGCAGCGGCTTTTGCGGGCGACACCGCATATGTAATGGGGCCATACATCTAGCTTAATACAGAAGTTAGAAATTTGTCTTGTATCCAATTTTGAATCTGTAAAATACATATACAAATAAAATTAGCTTATTAAAATGTTTGCTTATAATTGCAATGAAGTATTTTTATGTTCTAGAAATGTTAACTAAAAATAAAATCACAATACGATATACAAGTGTTAATTGCACACAACAGGAATTGATATTATTTAAATGAAAAAAATTAGATTTAGAAACATTATGGAATTTTTCTAAAGACTACATTAATTAGCCGCCATGATCTGATATTTTCTTTTGTTTACCTAATGCAAAAACGGAAGAAAACAAGTGTTATGGAATTATTGCATAATTGTAACTTAAAGGGACACTAAACCCAAATTTTTTCTTTCATGATTCAGATAGAGCAAAAATTTTAAGCAACTTTCTCATTTACTTCTATTATCAATTTCTCTTCGTTTTCTTGCTATCTTTATTTAAAAAGCAGGAATTTAAAGCTTAAGAGCCAGCCCAATTTAGGTTCAGCACCCTGGATAGCACTTGCTTATTGGTGGCTACATTTAGCAAACTAATAAGCAACCATAAACCAGGTTCTCAACCAAAAATGGCTTGGCTCTTCAGCTTTACATTCCTGCTTTTTAAATAAAGATAGCACGAGAATGAAGAAAAATTGATAATAGGAGTAAATGAAAAAGTTGCTTAAAATTGCTGTTCTATCTGAATCATTAAAGAAAAAAATGGATTTAGTATCACTTTAAGTGTTTTAACAGCAGTGCTTCAATCTAATGGAATAAAATGCAACAGAAAATACGTTTATTTTTATATTGATTGCAATGGAGGTTCATTGATAGTCTAGCCCTAGTCTAGCCATTACATAGTAACATAGTAACATAGTAGATAAGGTTGAAAAAAGACCGAAGTCCTTCGAATTCAACCTATACAAATCGAAAATATACACAAAAAGCTCCAGTTAATCTTAAATAATCCCACTAAAAGGTGACCCATTTAATACTAGCAATCATATCCATGAATTTTGTTTATAGACAGAAAAGTATCCAAATATTTTTTAAATGTATCTAGGGTATTGGCATTCACTACCTCCTTTGGTCCACAATTTTGTTGCTCCTACAGTGAAAAAACGTTTCCGTTGCAGGAAATTAAATCTCCTTTCCTCCAACCTTAAATTGTGACCTCTGGTCACAAACAATTTTCTTGGAATAACAGAGCGTCTGCCATCTCTGTATATGGGCCTTGAATATATTTGAATATAGTAATCATGTCACCTCTTAAGCGCCTTTTTTTCTATAGAAAACAGACCCAGTTTGGCTAGCCTCTAGGTTAAATTCTCCAATCCCCTTATTAGCTTTGTGGCCCTTCTCTGAACTTTTTCTAGTTCTGCAATATCTTTTTTTGCGATTGGTCCCCAGAACTGCACTCCATACTCAAGGTGAGGTCTTACCAGGGCTTTATATAGTGACAGAGTTATGCTTTCCTCCCTTGAGTCAATGCCTCTTTTAATACATGCTCGTATCTTATTAGCCTTTGAAGCTGCTGCCCTGCATTGTGCACCCATCTTTAGCTTGTTTAGCATTGATAGTTTATTGATGGGGGACACACACAAAAATGGAACTGCACATCATTTTTCTAAAGTGAAGTAAAATAATATAAAATTATGGAAATATTTACAGGTTCTTGCACAGACATTAAAATCAGAAATCAATCTACCTTGGAATAATTTGTTTTGTAATATTCTCATCTGTTCATATAGCTTCCCTATTCACAGCTGCTTCACAACATCTGAGCTTTGTTGCATATGTGGCTGTAGAATTAATGTGCACAAAACCTTTGTGAAAGGTGTCAGATTGCTAAACGCATTCAAATGGAATGGAAGAAATATTCTGAAAAACTCTTAACCCAGTAGCAGCACTCTATGGTAGCAAAAGGGTTAATGGTGAAGTAATATGGTTATATGCAATCATTTTATAGGAAAGAAAAGACAGATCTAGTCCAAAGGCAAACACGGGCATACAGAGAATATAACAATAATAACAGCAACTTGTATAGTTCTCTGAGTTGGACTCAAAGCCCTTTACACACAGTCTATTTATATAAAAGGGTTAGAAGTTAGAGATTTGATTCCTAAAAGGCTTGTGTAAACAGGTCTTGAGTCTTTGTTTAAAAATGTCCAGAGAAGTGGCTTCTTCCACTGTGCTGGGGAGAGTGTTTCATAGAGATGGGGCAGCACGGCTAAAAGCTTGCAAACCACATTTTTTGTGGATTCTTGACACTTTTAGCTATCAGGCATGTGCTGATCAAAGCGTGCAAGTTGGGACATAGGGGCTAGTAATTCTTTTAAATAGATTGATCCCTGATGCAGATATTTGTTGGATAGCAGACCTATCTTGAATAGTATGCACAATTTTATTGGAAGATAGTGCAGAGACTGTAGGATAGGCGTTACATGGCAAGATTTTGGCTGGCCAGTTAGAAGTCTTTCTGCAGTGTTTTTTTCTAAGGGGATTGGAGAATTTAACCTATGAGGAGAGGCTAGCCAAACTGGGTCTGTTTTCTTTAGAAAAAAGGCGCTTAAGAGGTGACATGATTACTTTATATAAATATATTCAAGGCCCATATACAGAGATGGCAGAAGCTCTGTTTATTCCAAGAAAATTGTTTGTGACCAGAGGCAAAACTGGAGAATGGGCAATAAGGGGATTATCTATCTTTTTAAACAACAAAAATTCTGGTCTTGACTGTCCCATTAATAGCTTTAAATGAATTGTCATATGATTTGTGAGTTGCCATGACTTTAAAATTTCATCATATGCATTGCTTTTGAAAGATTGGATGAATACTCCTGTTAATTGCGATAGCGGACATTGTTATTTTATCTATGACTAAGTGCCCTTTTGTGGCACGAAATGCGTAAGTTTTGTTACCTCCTGGTGCAGGTTTTACTTAACTTGTTTCAACAAAGAGCTGTTTTATTGTATCACTGTTGCCCTGTTGTGGCTTTTTCCTCTGACTGATGGAGAACTGCTTGTTTTAATAATATTGGAAAGGTCCCTATCTGTAGAGAGCACTGAATAATTTTGGTGAGGTCCGGTGCAATGAGGTCCATGCATCCTATTAAAAGACGTATTAGGGCAGGATCTAGATTGCAGGTTAGGGCAGGTAGCTTTATTATTGTTGGTAAGATTTTGTTTTGTTTTCATCAATGTAATCAAAACTTGACCAGTTTGATGGGGATTTTTTGAGGGGTCTTCTAAGTCTTGTGATATTTTTAGTTTATGATGATATGTTAGAATGATTGGCTGACACCTTGTTGGCAAAGAAGCAAACGTCTAACATTTTGACTAAGGTTGAGACACGATTTAGGCAAATTGGATTGCACTGTTTTCAATTCAAGAATTTAAAGCCCCAGGCCTATTGCATTCTTGGCAGTCACACATTCAAATAATTTTGGTTGCCCAACTGAAAAGAATGCAATTGGGTATATTCACTCTTCATCAAGATACGGCACCGTTTTTTTCTTTCAGAAATTCAGAATATTTATTGTTTGTATTTTAAAGAATATTTTAAAGCAGAGTGACTTCTCTCACCCCAGACATAGAGACTTCATCTTTGTTAGCTGTAATTTTGAAAATCAAATATCAGCAATGCTATTATATAGATCTTCAACTGACATTTTATTCATGATTTCTGTTTGTTCTATGTAAAAAAGGTATTGTAAAATGTATTACATATTTTTATATTTTTTGAAAGTATATATTCCTGTGCTAAATGACTTATTGACATTGCTTATTGCCCGCAAGACCCCTTATTTTAAAAGATCAGAAGCCCTACTAAATAAAGGAACAATATATGGTTGTATAGCCAAGTAATCACTGTGGTCATAGTGATCACCTAATTTAAATAGAATCTGCATTAATTTTAATAGGGGCTAATTAAAGCCCTTACCTAGAGATCAATGTTGATTGAATATACATAAAGTCCCTTATTTATAAGAGGATAACCCCACCTTTGAAATGTAGGTACTATTGATGGCATTATAGTCAGGTGATCACTGAGGAGACAGTGGTTCCCTAGCTGAAAGTTAAATTGACTAGGTGTATAGGTGTGCAGAAGTCCTGCAGTCTGTCCTGAGAAGAGGTGATAGTCGCAGATGCAAGGAGCAGTTCATTGTTGGATCTTAGTAGGCGGGCTGGAGTATACTTGGTGATTAGAGAGGATAGGTAGTGGGGAGCGGTGTTGGTGAGCGCTTTGTATGCAAGGGTGAGAATTTCGAATTTAATTCTGCTGTGAATGGGGAGCCAATGAAGGGACTCACAGAGAGGTGAAGCAGATACAGAGAAACGGGAAAGATTGATCAGCCTGGCAGAGGCATTTAGGATGGATTGAAGGGGGGAGAGACGGGAAAGAGGAAGGCCAGTAGGTAGGTTATTGCAGTAGTCAAGTCGGGAAATAACAAGGGAGTGGATTATTTTATTTGTGGTGTTAGCGCACAGAAAAGGTTGAATCTTGGAATTATTGCGTAGATGGTTGTGGCAGGATGAAGAAAATGATTGGATATGGGGGACGAAGGATAGATTTGAGTCAAGTGTAATACCGAGACAGCGGACTTGGGGCGATGTGAAAATGGTGATGCCGTCAACAGGGATAGAGAAGTCAGAAGTCGGCGTAGAGCTTGAGGGGGGGATAAGTAGGAACTCAGTCTTGGACATGTTAATCTTTAGGTGGTGAGAGGCCATCCAGGAACAAATACCAGATAAGCTGTTGCTGACATGAGAGAGGACAGATGGAGAGAGAGCAGGGGTGGAGAGGTAGATCTGGGTGTCATCAGCATAGAGGTGATATTTTAAGTCATAACTGTTGATAAGTTCACCCAGCGAAGAAAAGTATAATTGGAGAAGAGTAGAGGACCCAGAACAGATTATTGAGGTACTCCAACAGACCAGGGTCGACTCCAGAACAAATGAAATGGGGGGGCATTTTTTTCACAAGGGGGCACGCATTTACAAATCATGTATGAGAGTCAAAATAAGAGCAGACCTACATATTCTGCAGGAAAGTGTAGCTTTTGGCTGGCTTATCCCCCACTATTAACATTTGGAAAATATGTGCTAAATCACTAGGTAAAAGAATGAAGTCTAAATCCTATGCAGTGCACAAAAACAGAGCCATTAAACTTGAATCCCCAGTGCAATAGCTCCTTAATAACAATTCACCACTTAATCACCATGATCCAAAACCCTTAAACTCATTCTCAACCATGTCCTCTAAGCAGCAATGCACCCCAAACACCCCAATGCAATTAACCCCTTTGTTTGCAATAGCAGTGAGGATACTAGGCTTTCAGGTACTGGTCATTTTGTAGATTAGATTTAGCTATATCTGTTTCACAAAAACTAATGGATATCAAGCTACTTAATACAACCTATGTACTGTGAACCTATAAGAATATGATTGTATATCATATAAAAATATAAGTCTATAAATGGCTACTGGCTTCTATCGATGCCTCAAAAGTGTACTGTGATCTTAGGCTCGGTAGCCATTTATAGACTTATATTTTTATGAAACAATCATATTCTTATCATGGTATAATTGTTTAAGAAAATGAGTACCTCACGATAGGTAAATTTAATAGGGTTAAAGACAAGTCCAAAAAGTCTCTAATTAACTTCCAATTCCAAATAAGAGGTTAAGACACAGAGCTCCTTGAAAATGCATGATGCAACCTCACAGTTCGGCTGCTAACTCTGCCCGCAGCATGCAGCATTACATAACAATTCATTATTGTATTTATTATTTTTAAAGCGTATGATTATATCAATATTTTTGAGGGGGCACAGCATTCCATTTGGGTGGGCATTGCCCCCCCCCCAATGCCCACCCTTGGAGTCGACCCTGCAACAGACAGAGGCATTGGAGAGGAGGAGTCGTCTGCAAATGACACAGAAAAAGATCTGTAAGAAAGATAGGAGTGAATCCAGGAAAGAGCAGTGTCACGGAGGGTCTGTAGGAGGAGGGGGTGGTCAACTGTGTCGAAGGCAGCTGAGTAAGATGAGTATAGTGTAGTGGCCAATATTTTTAGCAGAGAGAAGATCATTCGTAACCTTGGTAAAGGCAGTCTCAGTTGAGTGTTTGGGGCGGAATCCGGATTGCAGGGGTCAAGCAAGGAGTCGACGGACAGGAAGTGGGTTAGGCGATTGTAAACTAGTTTTTCAAGGAGTTTTGATGTTAGTGGAAGCAGTGATATGGGGCTGTAGCTTTCAGGAGAATTAGGGTCGAGGGAGGGTTTTTTGAGTATGGGAGTGACTTTGCATGTTTGAAAGAAGATGGGAATGAGCTGGTAGAGAGAGATAGGTTGAAGGTCTGGGTAAGAGCAGTAGTGAGGGTGGATGATAGGGAGGGTATTAGATGGGAAGGGATAGGGTCGAGCGAGCAGGTAGTGAGGCATGAGGAAGATAGTAAGGAGGAAACTTCATTCTCAGTGGCTGGATGGAAGATGCAGAGGGTGGTAGAGGGAGTAACTGGGCCTGTTGTTGGAATATTGCAGGTTGGTGTTGTGATGTTGCTTTGGATAGTAGGTGTTTTGTTTAAAAAGTAGTCTGCCAGTGATGGTCTGAAATGGGAAAAGCGGCGACAGGTGAGGTCAGATATAGAACAGAGGTAAGAAAATACCAGGTTGATGGATTGTCCATCACAGGGGGTAGGAAACAGGGTGGATTGTGAGAGACCAAAGGAGGATGTGAGTGAAAGAAGTTTAGAGGCAGCAGGGGCAGATGGGTTGTGAATGGGAATGTTGAAGTCCCCAAGAATTAGGGTTGGTATATTTTGTGTTATTCGTGAGGGAAGAAAAAAACCCCCAAAAAAACCCAACAAGACACTCCACGTGAGAAAGCCTCCCCCTTAAGGAAGGAGTTTTTTAAAGAAAAAAAAACAGAGACTGTTCTAGGATATAACGGATAATGTGGAAAGAAAAAAAAAATGTGAGCAAAAAAAGTAGTGTGAAGAAATTTTTTTGATTTTTTTATAAATTGTGGCTCGGACCCTTAGTGGGTAATCCTATGTCCCCTATATACAGATTCTTACCCTTAGAAGGATATGCACCCTTAAACACAAGTAGTTATATTATTAGAATATATATATATATATATATATATATAAATATATATAAAAAATTAGCCTTGGCCTGTGACATACTTGCTGGAAGGGAGTTAATCAGTAACCTTGTTCCAACCTTTAACTCTTTCCTAATCTCTTGTCCCCTGTTCCTTCCTCTTTCTCCCCTTTGGTTTACCTCTCAAAGATACAGAGTATAGTAAAATTAAATTCAATATAAACCCAAAAGTCGCGGGTTCTGGACTCTCATTTAAATACTATTACAGGGTATAGAGAACATTAATCCCCTCCGATATCCTATATAGATTTATCAGTGGCATAGGACATCACCTTAAATCAACTGTAGCAAAAAGCCATTTAGCTATAGGATAGAACACTGCCACTGTTCAATCTATACAGCTATAGATGATTATTCCAAGATGTAGACAGGCTCAGTACTCTGTAAAAAAACAGTTATACTCATATGGATCACATACACACAATTTAACTGATTGGTTATCCTTGGTTGATTAGATAACAAAATAACTGGGTAGGTATCCACTGGTCTGGAGAGACCCCACCAGCTGACACTTTAAGACAGATCCTCTTTTCCCCCTGCTCAAAAAAAACAATTATGAACAGAATATCCACAGGATGTCCACTTAATAAGAGGTGGGTTTCTACCAATGCCCATGCTTTTTCCCTAGCAGTCCAGTCCAACACTCTGGAAAATCAAGCTTGGTATCGCCTGAACCAAGCCAAGTTCGGTGGATTCCAAGTCACTAGTAGGGGGAAGGTTGAGTTTAGCGGCACCCAGAATTATAGCTTTAATGTAGGTGTCTAGGAACGTTCAGCGTCTCTTTGCCCACACCAGCTTCCTTGCTGGCATATAGATGCTAGAAGCACCTAGAGTACAGTTTCAGAGACACATTCTCAGCCGTCATACAGCACTGTCTTATAGTCTGTTTAAGTGTAGCTACTGAGAGAAAGATGTTGGTGAATTTATAAATTTTTCCCTCTGGCCCCTTGCATGGATTATATAAGAGCCCAAAACACTGGGATATTTTTCCTTAAAACAGCACACTATGGCCTAGATTTGGAGTTTGGCAGTAGCCGTGAAAACCAGCGTTAGAGGCTCCTAACGCTGGTTTTAGGCTACCTCCGGTATTTGGAGTCAGTCAAAAAAGGGTCTAACGCTCACTTTTCAGCCGCAACTTTTCCAAACCGCAGATCCCCTTACGTCAATTGCATATACTATCTTTTCAATGGGATCTTTCTAACTCCGGTATTTAGAGTCGTGTCTGAAGTGAGCGTTAGAAATCTAACGACAAAACTCCAGCCGCAGAAAAAAGTCAGTAGTTAAGAGCTTTCTGGGCTAACGCCGGTTCATAAAGCTCTTAACTACTGTGCTCTAAAGTACACTAACACCCATAAATTACCTATGTACCCCTAAACCGAGGTCCCCCCACATCGCCGCCACTCGATTAAATTTTTTTAACCCCTAATCTGCCGACCGCCACCTACGTTATACTTATGTACTCCTAATCTGCTGCCCCTAACACCGCCGAACCCTGTATTATATTTATTAACCCCAAACCTGCCCCCCTCAACGTCGCCGCCAGCTACCTACAATAATTAACCCCTAATCTGCCGACCGCAAAGCGCCGCCACCTACATTATAGCTATGTACCCCTAATCTGCTGCCCCTGACACCGCCGACCCCTGTATTATATTTATTAACCCCTAACTTGCCCCCCACAACCTCGCCGCCAGCTACCTACAATAATTAACCCCTAATCTGCTGACCGCAAAGCGCCGCCACCTACATTATAGCTATGTACCCCTAATCTGCTGCCCCTAACACCGCCGACCCCTATATTATATTTATTAACCCCTAATCTGCCCTCCCTAACATCACCGACACCTAACTTCAAACATTAACCCCTAATCTGCCGACCGGAGCTCACCGCTATTCTAATAAATGGATTAACCCCTAAAGCTAAGTCTAACCCTAACACTAACACCCCCCTAAGTTAAATATAATTTAAATCTAACGAAATTAATTAACTCTTATTAAATAAATTATTCCTATTTAAAACTAAATACTTACCTGTTAAATAAATCCTAATATAGCTACAATATAAATTATAATTATATTATAGCTATTTTAGGATTAATATTTATTTTACAGGTAACTTTGTATTTATTTTAACCAGGTACAATAGCTATTAAATAGTTAAGAGATATTTAATAGCTACCTAGTTAAAATAATTACAAATTTACCTGTAAAATAAATCCTAATCTAAGTTACAATTAAACCTAACACTACACTAGCAATAAATAAATTAAATAAAATACCTACAATTACCTACAATTAAACCTAAAACTACACTATCAATAAATTAATTAAATACAATACCTACAAATAACTACAATGAAATAAACTAACTAAAGTACAAAAAATAAAAAAGAACTAAGTTACAAAAAATAAAAAATATTTACAAACATAAGAAAAATATTACAACAATTTTAAACTAATTACACCTACTCTAATAAAATAACAAAGCCCCCCAAAATAACAAAATGCCCTACCCTATTCTAAATTACTAAAGTTCAAAGCTCTTTTACCTTACCAGCCCTGAACAGGGCCCTTTGCGGGGCATGCCCCAAGAAGTTCAGCTCTTTTGCCTGTAAAAAAAACATACAATACCCCCCCCAACATTACAACCCACCACCCACATACCCCTAATCTAACCCAAACCCCCCTTAAATAAACCTAACACTAAGCCCCTGAAGATCTTCCTACCTTATCTGCACCATACCAGGTTCACCGATCGGTCCAGAAGCGCTCCTCCGATGTCCTGATCCAAGCCCAAGCGGGGGGCTGAAGAGGTCCATGATCCGGCTGAAGTCATCATCCAAGCGGGAGCTGAAGAGGTCCATGTTCCGGGTGAAGTCTTCATCCAAGCAGGAGCTGAAGAGGTCCATGATCCGGATGAAGTCTTCTATCAACGGCATCTTCAATCTTCTTTCTTCAGGAGCCATCATTTTCCATCCGACGCGGAACATCCTCTTCTCCCGACGCCTACTAGCTGAATGACGGTTCCTTTAAATGACGTCATCCAAGATGGCGTCCCTCGAATTCCGATTGGCTGATAGGATTCTATGATCGGAACAGCCAATAGAATGCGAGCTCAATCTGATTGGCTGATCGGATCAGCCAATCGGATTGAATTTGATTCTGATTGGCTGATTCCATCAGCCAATCAGAATTTTCCTACCTTAATTCCGATTGGCTGATAGAATCCTATCAGCCAATCGGAATTCGAGGGACGCCATCTTGGATGACGTCATTTAAAGGAACCGTCATTCGGCTAGTAGGCGTCGGGAGAAGAGGATGTTCCGCGTCGGATGGAAGATGATGGCTCCCGAAGAACGAAGATTGAAGATGCCGTTGATAGAAGACTTCATCCGGATCATAGACCTCTTCAGCTCCCGCTTGGATGAAGACTTCAGCCGGATCATGGACCTCTTCAGCTCCCGCTTGGATGATGACTTCAGCCGGATCATGGACCTCTTCACCCCCCGCTTGGGCTTGGATCAGGACATCGGAGGAGCTCTTCTGGACCGATCGGTGAACCTGGTATGGTAAAGATAAGGTAGGAAGATCTTCAGGGGCTTAGTGTTTATTTAAGGGGGGTTTGGGTTAGATTAGGGGTATGTGGGTGGTGGGTTGTAATGTTGGGGGGGGTATTGTATTGTTTTTTTTACAGGCAAAAGAGCTGAACTTCTTGGGGCATGCCCCGCAAAGGGCCCTGTTCAGGGCTGGTAAGGTAAAATAGTTTTGAACTTTAGTAATTTAGAATAGGGTAGGGCATTTTGTTATTTTGGGGGGCTTTGTTATTTTATTAGGGGGCTTAAAGTAGGTGTAATTAGTTTAAAATTGTTGTAATATTTTTCTTATGTTTGTAAATATTTTTTTATTTTTTGTAACTTAGTTCTTTTTTATTTTTTTGTACTTTAGTTAGTTTATTTCATTGTAGTTATTTGTAGATATTGTATTTAATTAATGTATTGATAGTGTAGTGTTAGGTTTAATTGTAGGTAATTGTAGGTATTTTATTTAATGTATTTATTGCTAGTGTAGTGTTAGGTTTAATTGTAACTTAGGTTAGGATTTATTTTACAGGTAAATTTGTAATTATTTTAACTAGGTAGCTATTAAATAGTTCTTAACTATTTAATAGCTATTGTACCTGGTTAAAATAAATACAAAGTTACCTGTAAAATAAATATTAATCCTAAAATAGCTATAATATAATTATAATTTATATTGTAGCTATATTAGGATTTATTTTACAGGTAAGTATTTAGCTTTAAATAGGAATAATTTATTTAATAAGAGTTAATTAATTTTGTTAGATTTAAATTATATTTAAGTTAGGGGGGTGTTAGGGTTAGGGTTAGACTTAGCTTTAGGGGTTAATACATTTATTAGAATAGCGGTAAACTCCGGTCGGCAGATTAGGGGCTAAAGTTTGAAGTTAGGTGTCGGCGATGTTAGGGAGGGCAGATTAGGGGTTAATACTATTTATTATAGGGTTAGTGAGGCGGATTAGGGGTTAATAACTTTATAATAATAGCGGTGCGGTCCGCTCGGCAGATTAGGGGTTAATAAGTGTAGGCAGGTGGAGGCGACGTTGTGGGGGGCAGATTAGGGGTTAATAAATATAATATAGGGGTCGGCGGTGTTAGGGGCAGCAGACAGATTAGAGGTACATAGGGATAATGTAAGTTGCGGCGGTTTACGGAGCGGCAGATTAGGGGTTAATAATAATATGCAGGGGTCAGCGATAGCGGGGGAGGCAGAATAGGGGTTAATAAGTGTAAGGCTAGGGGTGTTTAGACTCGGGGTACATGTTAGAGTGTTAGGTGCAGACGTAGGAAGTGTTTCCCCATAGCAAACAATGGGGCTGCGTTAGGAGCTGAACGCGGCTTTTTTGCAGGTGTTAGGTTTTTTTCAGCTCAAACAGCCCCATTGTTTCCTATAGGGGAATCGTGCACGAGCACGTTTTTGAGGCTGGCCGCGTCCGTAAGCAACTCTGGTATCGAAAGTTGCATTTGCGTTAAATATGCTCTACGCTCCTTTTTTGGAGCCAAACGCTGACATTATATGGACTCTCAATACCAGAGTTATTTTAAAGGAGCGACCAGAAAAAAGCCAGCGTTAGCTACGCGGGTCGTTACCGACAAAACTCTAAATCTAGCCGTATGCAAATAGTCCATAGAAAAAGTTTTGCAATACTTGCATTTGTTCGTTTTGTCCCTCAGTGTTAAGATGCAGGCCGGGGAATCGAAATCCACAATAGCTCCCAGATGCAGATTGTTCGTTTCTCAGTAACTGCGGGTTGTGGTATCGGTTTTGAGCACTAGCCATGCGCCAACTTGCCTCTTAGTACTAGAGAACTTCTATCTGAGTACTGTGGCATCAGGTACAGCAGATTACAGCTTACCGGCCCATGCTCCGCCTTCCGCTATCAGCTTGGATCCAGGCAAACATCACAGGAGCACAAACCAACTGGTACGATATCGGAATGCACTGTCCAGGATAAGAGGAAATTCACTCCGTGTTGGCTCGGGCAAGTGAGCCAGATGCAGCCCAAACAAGGTCAGCGTCCCTGTACAGCCTACCTATCCCGCGTTGTAGCCCTCCAACTACAAGTTAGGCTTCCAAGCACACCGGCTTCTTGGTGGCTAAGGAACCGCTGTAGGCGTGGGTCGCTGGTCCTGCACACTCTTTTCGTCAAGCGACTTGCTAGCAGCTTGCGTTGCTAGCTCCTCCCACCGGAAATGAACCTAAATGAACTTTTGAACTTACTTCTGTTATCAAATTTAATTTGTTATCTTAGTATCATTTGTTGAAGAGTTAAGCTAGGTAGGCAGAAAGGAGCTCAGGAGTGTGCATGTGTCTTTAGCCAGATGGCAAAAAAAACATCTGCACACAGATATGAGCTCACATAGGATAACTCCTTAACAAAAGTTACCAAGAGAACTAAGAAAATTGATAATAGAATTAAAATGCCATGATGAATCTAATTCGATCCAAGCTTCATTTTGAATTAACTATCCTATTAAGTCAGAAATACACCAGAGGACAGTTTCAGTATTTATTGTTGTATGATGAATATTTGAATGTTATGTGCCACCTTTACTAATTAGTTTTGGGTTTAACAAAACAAAATGATATTTTTTTAAGGTATTGAGGATAAATAATAAACCACATGATTGTTTCTGGCCTTTAAGGGATAGTCTAGTCAAAATTAAACTTTTATTATTCAGCTAGAGCAATTTTAAACAATGTTCTAATTTACTCCTATTATCAATTTTTCTTCGTTCTCTTGGTATCTTTATTTGAATGTAATCTTAGGAGCCAGCCCATTTTTGGTTCAGAACCTGAGTAGCGCTTGCTGATTGGTGGCTACATTTAGACACCAGTCAGAAAGTGCTACCCAGGTTCTAAAACAAAAGTGGACGGGCCCCTATGCTTACATTATTGCTTTTTCAAATAAAGATACTAAGAGAACAAAGGAAAATTGATAATAGGAGTAAATAAGAAAGTTGCTTAAAATTGCTGCTATCTGAATCATGAAGTTTAATTTGGAATATTCCTTTAAGAAAATTAGTAGACATAGTATGTGTAAATCATGTAGTATAATCTACACCAGATAATTACTGGTATGTGTTTTTATTCATATCTTCATTTCTTTGTACTATTTTGAATCTGGTTTTCTAAAATAAACACATATAAAATAAATGTAAAACAAATATATCAGATATTTACTATTTTAAAATGAAACAATGGTCCCATGGAGCTATCTATTAGAAGTCATATGCTTTCACATCAGTGATAAACCTTTAAGGATAGTTAATTCTTAACATTCTAAGGTTAAAATACAATAATAATAAAATTGTCAGCATTTACAAAAATGCCCTCTTCATTATAGTTTGTGATGGTTTATTGATTTATGATGCTAAGTAAAGTTTCCTTATTTTCCTTTTTTTTTCTTCCCACCTTGAAAAACTCAATTAGAAAAAATAAATAAATAATGAATTATTTGTTCCCTAATTACTAATAGCCTCACATTTCATATATATTTACAGTTCATATAACTCTTGTGTAAAATGTTATACATAAACGATACATAAACGATAACAATGAGAAAAAATAAAAACAAAAAAATCTTACTGAAATATTAAAGCATATCTAAATTTCCACTTTCCTATACTAGCCTCATTGTAGATGTTTAATAGTTAAATAAAAGCTTATAATTATTAATTTATTTATAAAGATAAAATAGCCTTAGATTTTTTATTCACCTGATTGCATTACATTCATTTATAGGCTTTTGATTATGCAAAAAAATAAAAAATATACAAAATGTAAAAAAAAAATTAAGTTTCTATTTTTAAGTGCAGAATTTTCTGCAATAAAATTATAAATATATACAAATTATACATTGATCTTATACAATTATCTTCACAAACACTGATTTTTTAAAAATTTTTTTTACATATCAGTGCCCTTTCTAGAGAAAAAAGGGGAAACACATTCTTATCTTAAAGGACCACTCAGTGCAGTAGAATTGCATAATTAACAAGTGCATAATAAAAAGACAATGATTTAACACCTACTCTGAATCTTAAATAAGCAGTAGATTTTTTTCTGACAAATTAAAATTTTCTCCCATTTTCCGGCCCCTTGTATCATGTGACAGACATCAGCCAATCACAGGCTAGTATACATATAACCTGTGAGCTTGTGCACATGCTCAGTAGGCTCTTGTTCCTCAAAAAGTTTGAATATAAAAAGACTGTGCAAAATTTGATAATGGAAAAAATTGCTGCACTTTCTGAATCATGAAAGTCTATTTTGACTTGAGTGTCCCTATAACCAGATTATTTTAAAACAAATTGTTTACAGTCACAAACATGAGTTTATCTAGCTCAGTGATTTGCAACCTTTTTTTTTGCTGTGGCACACTTTTTTACATAAAAAAATCCTATGGCACACCACCATCCCAAAACTTTACAAAATCACACATTGTAGCCTAATACAGGATATATATACAGTATATAAATATATATATATATATACACACTGTACTGTGCTGTCATGCCATGCCTCCTACAAACTATACATGACATATAAATATTTAAAAATTTGAAAGAGGGACACCCCCCACACTGTTGTCAGTCTGCCGCGGCACACCTGAGGATCTCTCACGGCACACTGGTTGAAAAACACTGATCTAGGGCTCCATGTACTAAGCAGTCAGCGAGCTACCCGCAACAAATCTCGCGTCAAAACTCGCAAACTGATATGTACAAAGCCGTCAATTATGTTAAAACTCGCATCTTTAAAATTGCGAGCGTACTTATCCGCCAAACCTCGCTACCGCTCCATTTTTCACTGTAATTAGACACATTTGACCACCAACTCGCCAAAAAACGAATGTACTAAAAAATCTATTTGTCCGCTCGCTACAATTTCCGCTCCCACCTCGCTATTTTTGCCTCGCCACCTTTTAGGTGGCGGGCAAGGTACAAAACAATAGGAAAGTCAATCTAGACGCCAGTCTAGACATATATAAAAGGCAGTAATATCAGCATTGTACTTACAGCATAACTGGCGTCTAATTTGTCTCTCATTTCCATGTACATAAATTGCGCCCAATTTGTCGACTGTAATTAAAGAGTAATCTATTTAAATTTGTATTGTTAGTTGTCAATCTTTATAATTATTTTTATATTAATATTTATATATTATCAGATCCAGATGAAGCCATATCCAAATTGTAAATAAATATTACAAAAATAACGCTCTGTTATCACTCTTCAAAAAATTTTGAACAATAATAAAGTTGTTTAGATAAGTTGAACTTTTATAGGAGCAAAATATCCCGCGACTACTATGATGTTCGTGACACCTTGCATGTCACGTGTTAATAATTGGCCAGACAATTCAACTGAAAGTTAAGTACCATCAGCTTAGTCGCGGCAAGCGAGGCGTCAAATTTATCAACAATCCGCAACTGCTCGCGGCGGGCTAGACTTGTCTATTTATTGGGGGAATATTAGTACATAGCGACAGCGGACACCATTTCGCCCGCGGCGAGTAACGGCGAGTTTATCCGCGTCTACAATGACGGATGAATTGACGGCTTAGTACATGGAGCCCCTAGCTGGTGTTAATTTTAAGGAGCAAAGTATAAAGTTATATCAGTTTTTCCCTAGGTGTAAATCCATCCTTAATAAGCTTTTCAAGTGCTTAAAAAAACTCACCAAATGTTGAAGAGATATTTCACTGAAACATTTTCTGTCAACAATTAAATATGTTAAATCTGTAATTCCAAATGCAAAGGGATAAAGGGAAAATGTGCTCAGGCAAATAGCTGATCATAGTTTATTTTATTACAACTAGCTCCCAGAACACCACCATTTGCAATGTCCCTTTAAATTTAACTCTCTCTCTCTCTCATTTAACATTCAGCAACTTCATAATTTTTTGAAGGGAATTAGCATCTCAGAGTATGTTGATTAACAAATGTAACTTCATAGTATAACAGATTTGTTTGCCACATGCAACATTTCCCTCTGATAAACAATAGCCCTCAAAATATATTTAAAAAAATAATAATACAAAATGGCATTTACATCTAAGTGATACTCCTATGTTTATTTATGGTAAATGTCCTTATTATGTTAGTCAATTATATAATTATACATGCTTTACTGAGTTAATATATACATTTTCAATATTTATTTTATTATACAAAAAAATATGCTTTAAAAAAAAACTGCCTATATGAAGTAATAAAAAAATCAGTACTTTGTCATAAAGACATATTATATGTGTACTTAATAATTATATTTTTATTGTATTTTTTTTACAGTGACACAAACATGATAGTTTTATACAATATTTCATATTATTTATTTATATTGGCATATTTGTGTTATTAATTATAATTTTATTAAAATCACAGTTTATTTTCATTAATAGTTTTTTTCCCCCTTGCTGTAAAGGGCATTTTGACCATTTACACTTAGTAGAGGAGGCTAAAAGGTTGAGTCTATAGTATAATGGTTGCATAGAACAAGCCAAAGACTGTTATAGGCTCAAAACTTAAAGGGACACTGAACCCAAATTTTTTATTTTGTGATTCAGATAGAGCATGCAATTTTAAGCAACTATCTAATTTACTCCTATTATCAAATGTTCTTCATTCTCTTGGTATCTTTATTTGAAAAGCAAGAATGTAAGTTTAGATGCCAGCCCATTTTTGTGAACAACCTGGGTTGTTCTTGCTGATTGGTGGATTAATCAATCCACCAATAAACAAGTGCTGTCCAGGGTCTGGACTTTCTTTTTCAAATAAAGATAGCAAGAGAGAAGAAAAATTGATACTAGGAGTAAATTAGAAAGCTGCTTAAAATTGCATGCTCTATCTGAATAACGAAAGAAAAAATTTCGGTTCAGTTTCCCTTTAACTGTGTAAATATAGGAACCAAAACAACCATCAGTGACTGTAGTGTGGCAAGTACAATACATAAATCTGACAGGAATCCAAACTGCTAAATTGTGTTTTTTTTCACAGCCAGTTGTAAACTTAGCCTCAGATTTTACTTAAAGGGATAGTAACCCCAAATAATTTATTTAATGATTTGGATAGAGCATGTCATTTTAAGCAACTTTCTCATTTACTCCTATTATGAAATTTTCTTCGTTCTCTGGGTATCTTTATTTGAAAAAGCAGGAATGAAAGCTTTGGAGCCGGCCTATTTTTGGTTCAGTGCCCTGGATAGGGCTTGCTGGTTGGCGGCTACATTTAGCAATCCAATCAGCAAGGGCAACCCAGGTTCTGAACCTAAAATGGTCCGGCTTCAAAGCTTTTATTCTTGCTTCTTCAAATAAAGATACCAAGAGAACAAAGAAAATTGATAATAGGAGTAAATTAGAAGGTTGCTTAAAATTGCATGCTCTATCTGAATCATGAAAGAAAAAAATGGGTTTAGTATCTGTTTAATTTAAACTAATCATGCCAAAATGTAAACTGCAGTCAGTGATTTCATCTTAAAATGTTTTTTTAAAATATATTAAGTGCAAATTCATTTTATAGTGCAAGGTGATCAACTCAATTTGGTGAAATGTCTGTGTATTGAGAAATTTTCCATAAAATACACCCTGTAACTAAGCTTATCCTATAAAGGTAATTGCTTCCAGAGTGTGGAGAAATATGTATATCAGAGATATCAGCTTGTCTGATTTTGTCCCCCTAAGCTAACACCATGCTTACTAAAAATACCAATTAAATCTAAAGATTTGTATCATCTATCAGTAATGCCAAAGCCCCCCTAACCCCTCCCATAAAAACACAAGAGGGAGATCTTCTATGTCTCTATCATATAGCATCGCTTAGCTTTAGCAAATAAATCGGCTTATAGTAAAATGTTTATTAGTGTGCTGTTAATAAATAACGCTGTGAGTGTATAAATATGTGAGTGTACTTGTGATTAATTAGGTGCAATTTAAATGATTAAGGTGCTGAATATGCAACCTTCACTAATGTAAAAGTCTCTTGAAACTTATTTTGCTGAATTTAATTTTGGCAGAGGACCTGGGAATTGCCAAGAAATATTGTGCTAGCCTCATATACTGCCATATTAATAATATTATCCTTGATCTTACAAACTGTTTTGCACTATTTTTTCTCTTGTGTTGCTTTATGCTGAGTCCTGGTAATTATGAAGATCAGGATAGTCAGTAAAATTATTGCCTTGCTGTTAGTTTGTGGAAAGCTGTATTTATATTGATGCTATCTTGAATTTAATTCTTTTTTATATGTTCATGTGTCCTTGCTTGCTATTAAATTATTATTTATACATAATAATATGCATTTTATTCTCTGTTTTCTGATTAAAGGGACATTAAAGTGACACACATGAATCTTGTTATTGGATTACCTGATGTGCTCAGCTAGCTCCCAGTAGTGCAATGCTGTTCCTTCGACAAAGTAAACCAAGAAAATGATGCAAATGTAATAATATAAGAAAATTGGAAATTTGTTTAAAATTGAATGCTCTATCTGAATCATGGAAGAAAAATGTAGGTTTCATGTCCCTTTAATTTCTTTCTAAAGTACTTCCCTTTCCTGCATAGCTATCATTTAGAACTCACTTAGAGAAGGTTAACAGAAATTTTGGTAATCACATCAGAATTAACTGAATGCAAGGACCATTTTACATATGCAATGCAATGCTGCACAATAACATTTGGTTAAGCACACAAGTCAAGAACAAGCAAAACAAATGAATTAAAATGATAGTTAGAAATAGAGAAAGCAAATTGCTTAATTCAAAATCAGGTGTGGGGCCAAACATTCTTGATATGCTTGTAAAATAGGGCTTCCACCTCTTACACTGCTGCTGCTGGTGGGAGGAGCTGGAGCACAATCTGGTTATAGGGATAGTGAGATACTCTAGTAATGGGCAGTAACACTTCCTACAATACACTAAATGCAAGCCTGTCAGTGGTCCTGCTGGGTGATCACCCCACACTGTGTGATGCTTACACCTTAAGTGGTTGAGCCATAGTGACAATAGACAAGTCTGGAGTTGCTGTCAGATACAGAGGTCTCAGCCCGCACTGGAAAGGAAGGAGAGTGGAGGAAGGGTGTTGTGAGGAACTGAAGCTAAGCTGTCTATGCACCATGTATGGACACCCTGGATCTTGACATTAAACAGGCGTTCATGAGGGTCTAGTTTAGTTATTTTTAAGTTGTTTTAAAGGAAAATAGTCCTTGCAATTAAAGGTGTTTGTGAAAAATCTTGAAGTAGGATAGCCCAATTACTTTATTTTATACACCAATAGTATGTACAGTCTGTTTATCTATGTTGGTGTCTGTATGTCTATCAATTTATGGTCAGCAGGCCAGATTCCCTGCAGAATGCTGACATATGCAAGATAATGGGGCATATTTATCAAGCTCTGTAGAGAGCTTGATGCCCCGTGTTTCTGGCGACCCTTCAGGCTCGCCAGAAACACAAGTTATGAAGCAGTGGCCTAAAGACCGCTGCTCCATAACCTGTCCGCCTGCTCTGAGGTGGCAGACAGAGAACCCCGGAAATCAACCCGATCCAATACGATCAGGTTGATTGACATCCCCTGCTAGCAGCCTATTGGCCGCAAATCTGCAGGGGGCGGCATTGCACCAGCAGTTCACAAGAACTGTTGGTGCAATGATAAATGCAGACAGTCTGCATTTATCGATGTGCAGCGGACATGATCTGCAAAATTGGATCATGTCCGCTTGCACATTAGTAAATAGGCCCCAATGTATTTGCTGTAGATTCAACCTTACCAGTTTCATCCCAAAGTGAAAGGTGACCTGTTTTGCTTTCAATGTTACTGTGCCCTCATGCTTCCTGCTTCCTCTGCCAGTGTTACTTGCGTCACATTTACTTGGTATATTTGTTAATGGTAAAAGAAAATGATACCCAAAGGCCTTGCGACCTTAATTTTACTTTAAATCACATTATCATTGATTTTTTTACTGCAGAGTGAGTGCACACACAAACCTTATCAAGATCATCATATCAGATGTTTAAATTACAGAGCCTTACTTACACAGAGTATGGATTCCTCGGCTACAACTTCTACTCCCTGAGGCATAGCAGCGTCGGAAGGTCGGGGTCCGCTCCGACGGCTGCTCAGGAGACCGCACACCTATAATACATTAAGAAGACTTTCATCCTTGCCATTGTCACAACTTCCTTTGTCCAGGTGCTGAGAGGAATGCTGTAGGGAAGCAGTGGCCTCCCGGCACTGCACCTAACCCACACGACACACAAGCAAAGAGGAGATAACCCTGTCCATGGAGAGAGAAGGTGAGGGACTACAAACACACGTTAAAAAGACCTGAGTCTGAAATATTTACTTATACTGAGTCACAGAGATAAATTGCTATATATATATAGCTACAACGGAGACATAACCTGTGAAGCAGACAAGGCGGGGAAAAACGCCATCTTTTATTTTTCTCTCTCTTGACTGCTTACACTGAAATTTAAATATCGGACTATCAATAAGCAATCTAATAAGGCATTAAAGCTGCAATCTTTCACTAATCCTCTAGCTTTCTTATTTTATAGCATTTCACAGTACTGGACTGCAACTCCCCCCACTTTTAATGGCGTGCTACTGAAAAATAAAGCTATCAGGTTCCCTTTTCGGCCCTTTCTCTAAGTAACAACTCAGTTCCCTGCCTTGACTCTTAGGTACTAAAAGCCTTGGATGATACAGGTAACCAAATCTGAGGGCCAAATTAGTCAATTGACGAAGGAACGGACACTACAGGGGCCATACGGAACTCCAAATACACAGCCTAACATCCTCACCCTTAATATGGAGAATAATGTAAATCATCATGCTTAGAAGGGAAAGTAATGGCAAGATAAAGCACTGCAGACAAACATTGTGGCTCTCCTAAATAACCACTAATAGGCATGGAAAGCTTTTCCTAATACTTATCCCCTAAGCTTTTCCCAGATCCTGAGTATTTATTCAGATTACATCAAGCTTCTCAACTTTACTGATCCTGAGAAACAGACATAAAACAAGCGATATCTAGAGAGAGGAGGAAAGCTTCACAATGAAGAATAAAACACAGACAGTTAAGGAATGCTTATCAAAATCTCAAGCAAAACAAAAAGCCTTAGATAAAAGCCTTATAAATAACAACACTAGCCCTACAAAGAGCTCACAGGATGAATCTGATCTTAACAACACAACAACTCCTAATAAAGAACTCCTAACCCAGATAAAATCCTTATTCCAGGAGGAATTAAAATCTGCTATATCAGAACTAAGGCTGGCTATTAGAGAAATTGGCGAACGCACAGCTGAACTAGAAGACAAACTAGACAATATAGCTGAAGAAATCCCCCAACTCCGTCACTCCATACAAGATAATTTGGCCTACATCATTAAATTAAAAGATCATATCTGGAGAACAGATCACGCAGGTCAAACATTCTCATCAGGAACCTTCCTAAATCATACAAGAATCTTGATGAAACCATAACAGATCTCTTCCATCAATTGGTTCCCGAAATCAAAGTAGATATGCTACTTATGGATCGTGTCCCCAGGGCACTAACAAAACCACAGCAATCTACCTCACGAGATGTTATCACCAAACTCCATTACTTTCACGTGAAGGAACTCATTATGAAAGCTGCCAGAAATAACCATACCATCACATACGACGGTCATACTATTCAAATATATACTGACTTAGCCCCAATCACCCTACGAAAAAGAAGAGAATTGAAACCCATAACAACAGCCCTCACTAAGGCCCACCTCAGATACAGATGGAACTTCCCTTTTAAACTGGTCTTTTCCTTTCAAAACGACACACATACCTGCACTACGACTGAAGAAGGCCACTCTCTACTCGCTAAACTCAAGATTCCCTCGGAGGGATCCAACATACCAATGTACAATAAAGCAACAAAGAAAATCTTTCAAAGAGAATGGACCCCTTTTGCAAAGACCAAAAGAAGAAAATCCACTCTGAGTGGTGCTAAAGATTCCGACTCTTCAGTTGAAGAAGATGATCCAGATTGATAGGTTATAATAGTAAGTGACTGCAATAGCAACTGCACTTGTTGAGAATGTATGCTCCTCAAACACTTTACTAGTAAGCAGATGACAGTTGGGTCCCAGAGGCTAACCAGTTCCAGTTTGCTGTTATACTCTTGTTAGAGACTTATACGCCATTCAACTTCGTCTGGGACTCCAATCTGCTGACTGATCTAATGTTACTTTTGTACTTCAGCTTCTCACTATAGTTCGAGACAATGTTGATATCCTCAGGATCCCTCCCACCCCTTCCCTTTCACCCCCCACCTTCCTTCCTACTTCCTCCCTAATCCATCTTCCCCCGCCACCCATCTTTCCACACCATTCCCTCCCATGCCCCTCCCCCCTGGATTAGTTCTGTACATGCTTAGTTGAAACATTAAAAGCATGCCATTAATCAGTTCCCCCATATAAGTAAACAAGTCAGAATTACTGACATTCCTAACTCTATGTTGTTGTTTTATGTGTTTGTTAAAATATTTTTTTACTCCAAGTCAAACCTACCTACGATGCTTCATTTATTGTGCAATTGCCTCATGTACAATTGGTATTGCTTCCTAATTGTTTTCATTAAAAGTTTTTATCCTCCACTAAGATACAGCAAAGGAGTCTTCCTTGGGAATGGCACCCTCCAGCAGCTTTATGTGGGTCTCGGCTCTACAAGTGGTAAGGCAGTACAACAGGTCAGGGGTTTTCTTTTACATCATGAAGTTTATCCGCGACCAGAAGGTAATGTCATTCTAAAGCCACTTTTTTCCCATCACTATGCCAATTAAGATAATCTCACACAACGTCAGAGGGCTAAACTCTGACATAAAATGCAAAAAGACCATTAATTAATATAAATCTTTAAAAGCACATGTATTGATGCTACAGGAAACACACTTCACCAGATCATATACACCTAAATATTGAGATAGAACATACCCTAGACAATACCATTCAATTAATTCAAAAAAGAAATGCAGAGTCACAATACTCCTTCATACCTCACTGAACTTTAAAGAAGAATCAGTAATAAGAGATAAGGAGGGGAGATTCTTAATTCTTAAAGGCCTAATACAAGACCCCCTGGTTCTATTGGTTAATGTCTATGCCCCCAATTAGCAATAATCTGTGTTTCTATCAAGACTTAGTAAGAAAATCACACTATGGAAAAGGTACAAGACTATTATTGGGGGGGACTTTAACACCACTATAGACAATAGAGTAGACAGGACAAGCCCAAACATCCCGCAACATAAAACAACTAAATCACCAAGCAAAGTCTTAAAAGACTTTTCTCTGGATCACAACTTGATAGCCTGATGGCAAACACTTAACAAGAGTACTCGTGATTAAACATATTATTCTCCCATGCACAAAACACACTCTAGAATTGATTATATATTTATGAGCCAGATAATGATACCCCTACTCATTACAGCTTCAATTTCAAATTGTGCTTGGTCTGACCACTCCATAGTGGAAATTACTGTGTCAGGTATGATCAACCCAAAGAGAGCAAAGTCATGGACACTAAATCCAAACCTACTACAAGATAGCTTGGTCATGAGCACCCTTCAGCAACAAATATAGGAATTTATTTCTCCCAACAAAGATACCACTTCAAATCCTATATACGAATGGGGCGCATTGAAAGCCTATGTCAGAGGTCTACTGATCTCAGAATCCAGTAAACAACGAAAACTTAGAAAAGGCCAACTTGAAAAGTTAAGATCAGAGACTGACCTTCTACGAATCCAAACTCTAGATAACCCTGCCAAAGTTTTATTAAAACAATTAAAAACCAAAAATGAAGAACTAGACCACCTCTTGAATAAAGATGCAATTAGGTCAATCAAAATGATTGATACACAATACTATATTTACGGTAATAAACCGGATAGGATGTTGGCCAACAAATTGAAAGAGTTTACTAGAATTACTACAGTCCCTCAACTACAGCTCCCTGACAATAAAATGGCTAATGATCCATTGAGGATACGCTCAATAACCGAAAAGGATAGGGAGTCCCTAAATAAACCTATCACTTTCGAAGAAGTCAGAATAGGCATCAAAAATTTGAAAAGCTCAAAAACACCAGGACCAGATGGGTACTCTGGAATTGTTTACAAACTACTGCAATCTATTTTAATACCACAACTGGTACAAGTATTTAATTCCATACTACAAAATAAGGAAATCCCTAAAGAGATGCTAATGGCAAGAATTGCATTCCAGGAAAAAATAAGCAACATTGACAAAATTATAGGCCTATTTCTTTGATAAACCAAGACATAAAACTATTTACAAAAATATTAGCAAATCGTCTTAACCCCATTCTTAATAATTTGATACATTTAGATCAGGTAGGATTCGTATCTAGCAGAGAAGCACCAGATAACACACGCAAAGTGATATATTTGATTAACATTGCCACTGTCCAGGGAGCGCCTTCTCTGTTTCTTGCCCTGGATGCAGAGAAGGCATTCGATAGAGTTAATTGGAAGTATATGTTCACTGTCCTTAAAAAAATAGGTATTACAGGAGCTTTCCACAATGCCCTTGCTACTCTTTACTCATCCCCAACAGCATTTGTCAAACTGTTGGGCTACCATTCTAAATTAATACATATTAATAATGGCACCCGCCATGGCTGCCCGCTGTCGCCTCTGCTATTTGCGCTCTGTATAGAACTGCTGGCAGTCAAAATTAGAGACGATCATAATATTACTGGTATTAACGATGGTGCGCTGGAACACAAGCTGTCCCTATTTGCGGACGATATTATCCTGTCATTGTCCAAACCTTTGCTGTCCCTCCCTCCCTTATACCAGATTTTGCAACAATTTGGCAGCTTTTCATGGGCTAAAAAGTCCATCAAATATTTGGGGATCAATCTACCCACTAACATATACACCCTCTACCAAGCTAATTGCGTCCCCATGTTAAAACACATTAGAGATTTAATTGCAAAATGGATCAAACTTAAAATCTCCCTATATGGTAGAATCATTTCCACTAAAATGACCTTATTACCAAAATTATTATACCTGTTTAGAGCTCTCCCTATCTCAGTGCCACACCCAGAACTGCATAAACTTCAAAGAGACTTTTTACGATTTATCTGGCAGGGGAAAAGAGCTAGAATCAATAAAAAAGTGATGTGCACCAACAGGAGGGAAGGAGGGGTGGGAGTACCCAATTTAATCCCATATTATTATGCAGCGAGGATGTCTCAGACCTTGCATTGGTTTAGAGGGTATCAAAAAAAGCGATGAACTCATATTGAGTCAAACATTATGGGGACAGACTTCTTGGCTAGACTGCTATGGGCCCCAAATCTCACGAAATCCCCACAGAGTGGAAGCTACGTCTCAATTAATCATACAATTTATTTATGGAAGTTACTAATCTCTAAATTCTCCCTTACTAGAGAGAGATTCAGATTAACCCCACTGAGAGTGCAACAGAAATGGTCTAATAAAGGACTTAACAGCATAGCAGACATTGTTATAGCAGATAAAATATTATCTTTCAAAAAATATCAGAAATTAGACACAAACAATAAAAATATATGGTATCGGGGCGTGTCTTCGCAGCCGTCGTGTCTAGACGCAATACTTGCTAGCTCTAGGCCCAATGATACTAATATATTGACTTTTTATCCTCTGTGTGCCTGATTAATATTTCTTTTGGTAGAATCTCGAGTGTGAAAAGTAGCTGCATCGACTGATGTTTCAAGCATGGAGATTTAATGAAAGGAGCCTCCACTCAAGACGTTAGAAGAGGCACGACGGCTGCATTTCTTCATCAGCTCACCTTCTATCCCCCCCCCGACCTGCCGGGTTAAGCAGGCGTATTTCATTGCTGGTACTAGGAGGTGAGGAAACTTTACAATATGAACGGGACTTACCGGAATGAAATCCAAGTCCTCTTAGCCACATTAACACAGAAAGTGGACACCAATTTTGCCCTTCTCATTAATTTTGTGAAAGCCCGTCCTAAAGAACCACCACAAGAGGAGAAGCAAATGTCGACTGTAAGAGAGCCTGATATACAGCACACTTGCACGCAGCACATTTTCAGCGGTGCAGAGAACACCTTGTGTGCGTTGGAGCCGAGGGAGCCCAGATTCACAAAGCAGCAAGAAGCTTCCATATGCTACCAGGGGGATGAGGGTCTGGGAGGTGCGCCTATCTCGTGTACTCCTGAAAACGGAGAGTGATGGAGGAGCAGCTGCCACTAGCGCGGGTGGATGCGGTCGGCCACCCGATGCGATACTCAGAGTCTCCTAAGGTTTCAAAGATGCCCGGTGAACTAAGTTTGCTTGTAAGGTCCTCCTTGGAAAGAACTGACCCGACCCAGATCTCTCATACCTACTCTGTATCCCTGTTTGAGATAGCTCAGAGTTACTATAGAAGATCTCCCCGGCATTTTTCTCACATCCTTCACTCTAGTGTGACCTCTCTCTCCATGTGTGGCAAGATCAGCAAGGTTAGGAAAGGAGTCGGATGACATGTTACTGTGTTTTTGGCTTTCCCCGGGATAGTGCGGTGTCAGGGGGCGGCCACAATATCTTGGACATCTCATTCTCTCTGACTGTGATCTAAAGGACAGTCCTGTGTCATATTCCTGCCCTTCTTTTATTAATGAAAACAGTGGAGTTTGATGCTTAGTTAAAGGGCTAGATTTTTCTTGTTCAGTTTAAATTGCTTTGTCTAACTTGTGTAACTTTCACATACAACTTATAAGATGTACTATTCATTTCATGTTTCAAGAAGGGGCACTGTTGATACTAATTGCATGTTAGGTTCCTCTGATGGGAAATTTACTATAGCTATCATAATAACATATGTGAGCTGCGTCATAGGCTTTAGCTTTGGCGAGAGCATATACACCTCTCCTGCAGATGTTGTCGCTTAATGTAATATGAACCATGCTATGATCATAGAGAAATCTGCTTAATGGTATCCCACTGTGTATCACCCTTATCTAACTAGACAAGGTTCTCTGTTTTCAAAAGGGGATAATATGCTGTGTAACAGAAGTTTATAGAAAAAGGTCACTTGTTATACTCAATAATGCAGACACGCATTTTATATACACATTCTTTTCATAAGCAACCACGGCTCAAGTGCCATGTTGTCTCAATGCTGCAGACTGTAACGTACTGTAGGAGAGGGATGATATAAGTAAATAGCACGCTATCTAGATGAGACTCCAGTGCTATATATATATATCAGGGCATCTCCCTGGAAGGTTACTCGTAGAGTTTATGATACCCCACACATGTGAAATAATTAAACCCCAACCCTACTCATGCGCAAGCCTTTTTTTTTTATCAATTTGTAATTAGTCGCCATAGTACAAGCCTCTTCTAAGTTTCAGGGAGACCTAATATGTTGTTTCATTTTGGTCTTTTTTGTTTTTCCCATAGTGTAATGCTCCCAATCTAGAGAACAATGACCTTGACTTCAAAGATAAAAGTGTCCTTAAATATTGCAAGACGAGAGGACTCAGGAGGGTGACATTTTTCCCTTACCATATAAAATGTATTAGATTAGTTCTTACCTCCTAGTTTAAATACCTTACTTCTATTTATAAGTTTACTAGTCATTCACCTTACATGGTGAACTTTTTTTTCAGCGGTATTCATCCGCATCCTCACATATCTAGATGCATAAATCATGCCCATGAGTGGCTATCTATCACAATAACCACCTCCAGCTTCATAAGACATAAGAGATGGGCTCAAGAGCGGCCCATGAAATTAGATAGGAGGTATATAAATTTAAAAAACTGAGGTTCATTAGCTAAGTATGTTTTGGGAGAAATACTTCTCATTTTGTTTGAATTTATCTCATTGTGCCTATATTTATATAAATATTGTGTTCATAATAGAACGTATTTTTCATATTGATGTTATGTGACAAAACCTCAATAAAAATCTTTGATTTAAAAAAAAAAAAAATATATATGGTATCACTACCTACAGTTGAGATTGCGGGCAAACAAAATACTAGGCAATATGAATCCTCCCCCAAATACAACTTTGGAAACACTATTCCTCACCACTTCCCAAATACGAGGAGGGATATCTATATTATACTCCATTTTCAATTCCCCTAGTAGTGAAGTTAAAACGCAAACCATACTTAGATGGGAGCGAGATATAAGCAAAACCTGGCCAATTAAAACAATGTAATACAAATTTGTTGAATGGATTATCCTTCACACAAAATGCATTGCTTAAAGAAAACTATATAAAAGTAGCTTTCAGATGGTACCTTCATCCCACTAGATCCCACGAGTTAGAGGGCTCGATAATCTCACCTTTGTTATAGAGGATGTGGAGAAAGAGGTACATATATTCATATGTGGTGGGAATGTGAACGAATTAGAAAGATTTGGGACTATACATCGCAACTATTAAGCTCAATTTTTCAGAAACAAATAACACTAACAATAGAACACTTCACTTCCCAATCCCAGGTATCCCTAAGATCCACCTTAAATTAGTTATGATGATATGCACCACAGTTAGAATTAGCGTAGCTCAATTCTGGAAGTTTACCCCACCTGATTTCTCCTTTATACATAATAAACTAGAGTATCACTACAATATGGCTTGTGCAGCCGCTGAAACCCTTAACGATACAGAGAGATTTTTAGCAAGATGGGAACCTTTCATTATGTACTATGAATCCAATAGAAGACATAGGGAGTAATTGTATTACCATAAAGGTTCTGCATAGAAATACGAGCCGAGACCCACGACAAAGACAAATGCAATCAAATATCTGCAGTGGTTTCAAAGTTAGAGTGGTATAGAGAGAAACAAAACCTTGTTCTTATACCAAGATAGAATGGCATGAAGGTTATTCATTTGTTTCTATAGATGTTGTGTCCCTATTATACCTCTATTCCTCATGGTAAGGGTATACAGGCCATTTAATTTTTCTTGAACCATTACTCCACTTATAGTGAAGGAGTGAAAGAATTTATTCTGAGATCTATAGATTTTTTGCTAACGCATAATTTCTTTTTGAGAGTAATTACAATCGTGCAATTTCTGTCCGAGGACTGAATTCTGATTTGCTTATCAGTTGAAGAAGAAGGCAGCTGCGGTGGGGGGAGTTCGGCTGCCATATTAACCGGTTATTAGAGAGGTTAGCGACGCTGATTAGGAAAGAAGCAAGGCGGCAAGGCAGGAGGGGTATAGTGCAGGCGCAACTTCGGTTTTTTATTTTCAATATACAATCATGTTAAATGAAGTGTTGACTGTCCCTTTAATACAGGTTAATAAGGGTCATGTATTTTTTTTATAGATTTTTATTTGAGGATTAATAAGGCATACATAAATTATGAAGTAATATAACATATTCATGGAATACAGGTATTATATTGTATGAAGTTTTTATACATTGTATATTCCTAAAAGAAAGATTCCCAGGTATAGTATATTAATCAAATGCCTAATGTTCAATTACCCTCTTGAATGTCACATGAGGTTGCGTTTGGACCTTCTCAATATATTATCAAAATAAAGGAGTTCTTTCCTAAACAAAACAGACCACTTTTGGGTCTTAAATAACATCCTCATTTTGAATTTTAAAACACGAACTGTAAGAACAGGTACATATATATTAGTAACAGCGATATTTACAATATCTCTATTGAACTTATAGGCCTCTCTTAGAGTTTATCAGGGTTTCTGATGCCGTCATGTGGAAGGACAAATAAATTAGAGTGGAGTCTAAGGATTGAATGATAAGGAATGTCACTTTGAAACCTCATCTAGTACATCAAATTTACTCAAATTCTGGGGTAGCAATGCGTGGAAGACAAACAGTATTAAGTTCCTGTTATATAGGGTCGGATATAAATTACATATCTACCTAGGATAACTTGACGTGGTACACGGTATAAAAGGAGCTATAGGTAACATGCTAGGGTGTTTGTAAACAGACATCCAAGATCTTAATAAGAGCTTAATTTAAGATAGGAATAACTCAAAGGACCTGTTCTTTAGGTGAGGGTAGCAAAGCAAATCTAGTATTTAGCTACCATGTAGTTGCCAATCATATGCTATAGAGCTCTAGGGGGAGGGTAAAGTATTGGTCTCAACATAATTGTGTGGTCTCTAGTAATCCAAACCCCACATAGAATATATTAGGCAGGTGAATATTGAGATATAAGCATATATCATTATGGCTTGAGAGAACACCTATACAGTACATACAGAACCCCTTGTCTGAAACTTCAGAGGATATAACTGTGTTATATGACTTGTGGTGGTGATTTAATATAATTTTAAGCCACTTATGTAGGTATGATACTCTGAGTATGGAATATGTACTAACGACATGGGCTAACTCTTCAAGTAGAGTAGAAAGTAAAAACCTAACGGGGTTAGAAATTCTGAGTATGCAGTAGCTTATCATTATATTTGCGGTATAGAATAAAGCAAACTGTAGCTGTTTGTACATACCATGTGTAGGCAGCCTGACCCATGAGTAATATGTACAATTTCACGCCTATAATTCAGATTGTCATATACACATCCCTACATATTACTAAATATTTCAACAGCAATACAAATGAATAGAGCTCCCTGAGGAGACAAATAATGTCAGGACAGTACATATGGTAGAATGGGACGGGCTTCAGGTTAGTACATAAAATAATAGTTTAACTATAGTATAGTTTATACATTATAGTGTCCCAGCAAGAGTCTCTACATTAGTCCCATAAGCCAGACCCAGAGAACGGCATCTGAAAGGCAGAAGTTTAATACAGAATTGAGGCCGGAAGGATAAAGGGGGAAACAGAACTTATCTGACAGCGGTCCTGTGTGATGACTTCTAGCCTATCCCTGTTTTCTGTTTGCAGCTCCATCGCTTCCATGCCATTGCCAAGGGGCCATCCGCTGCATTCTGCAGGTAACCATCCCCGCTAGAGCACTGAGTAGAGGGAGACGAAGCAGAGATGGCGTCACAGGGAGCGGAGTCTATCAAATAGGTGCTCCATTGTTGTCTGTGTATAAGCTGCTCTCGCTCCTTGGTGAAGTAAGTTATGGCCGTATTCCAGCCCAGCTTAATCTTAGGTCCCTGTAATGTGGGGAGTGTAAATTGAGGGGTAGCCTTTGTGGGGATTAGCTGGTATCGTGCAGGACCATGATATCCTTGTCGAAGTGTCCCTTCCTTCTCTACGGCCATCTGGTAAGAGTTCTGGCGCTGGGACAGAAGGTAGCTGAATGTGCTGATCGTAGCCGGGCTCTCTGCTCCTCTCTCTGGGATTCCAACAGCAGATCCCTGACTCAGACCAGTAGGTTCCATCTGATCAATTTCCGCTGCCAACTGGGGCACATGTAGGGTAAGCAGGGAACTCTGGGGCCCCATATCGTCGCCCTTGCGGAACTCCTCAATAAGGGGAACATTCTGGAAACCATGCTTTGCTGTTTCAACTATGTTAGGTGGAAACTCCGACTTTAGCGCCTTTTCAAATGAAGCTTAGAATCTTTTCAGAAGATAGGTTATTTCCTTAATGAGATGTTCATCACACACCATGTTGGTGATATTTGAGCAGGCCTTAATCGGTAAGAGAGAAAAGCCTAATATTGCAGCTGTGTACAGTCTGGTATCCTATTAAAGGATATCTTAACCCCAGAGTTTTTTTTGGGGGGGGTAAAAACGCGGTAGCCCCAGACCTATGCTTCACTACTATCCCAGGAGCATCCGCTTGAGATATTTATGTTGCGTAGTCTCAGCTAGTTGCAAGATGGATCCTAGGCCTGTGGAAGAGCTTATCGCATAGCTGTCTCAAAGAACATAGGCAAAGATCCTGTCTGGTCCCCAGAACTGGGTATCTATCTGTTCCCGGTTGGAAAGACATTCACAAAGCTGCTAATTGTAGTACATTTACAATGTAGAACTAATAAAAAGTCCATCAAGCTGCAGGAGCTTCACAAAAACACGTCTTGCCTCAATGAGAATAGGCTCCGCCCCCCTTTCAAGGGTCATGTATTTTTGTTTAATTTATTTTTTACTTGAGCAAAAAACATGTGTGGCCTGATCTCAATAGACCCATATTAGTGCAAAATACAAGACTACACAATTAGTGGATCTTTTTTAATATGGCTAAACATGTGAGACAGCTGTTTATAATATGTGCATAGTTTATAGAGTGATGACTTGGGTGGATAATTGGCCAAAAGCAATATTTGTTCAAACCTTGGGTTACAGAGTTTAGTCTATGCGGGTCTTACCTGGCAAGGCTTTCTTTGACATTATCCATCACATTTTCTGTAAAAATGGAGATTAAGGGGGAAATTTATCAAGCCGTCAACCGCAAATACAGTGGAATTCTGCAGCGTAACTGTGACGAGCTTGATTCGACCTAGTTATCAAAGCCTACAGATGAGCAAAATTTTAAATTTGTGACGTAACATACGATCCGCCAGTCTCAATCAGACACAGATCGATGCTTACGTCACTACAGATGTTCTGAATAAAAATTCGGCACTATTTGACACTTTTTCAAAGTTATCAAATAGTTAACCGGTACACTCAAGGCTATTCCAGCCCAGCGTACCTGGTTTTCAATCCACCACACTGGAGGCCACGGATGCCATAGGAATCAATGGGAGTCTGAAAGCAGCGAAAGCTTATGTTACATGCTGCCAGATATCCCATTGTTTTATATGGTAGAAAACCAGTAACGTTTACACCTAACACCCTAACATAAGCCCCGAGTCTAAACACCCCTAATCTACCGCCCTGACATCGCCGCCACCTACATAATGTTATTAACCCCTAACCCGCCGCTCCCAGCTACTAAATAAAGGTATTAACCCCTATTGGTTTTATTTTTAGAGTAGGGTCTGGGCAGATAAAAGAGCTAAATGCCCTTTTAAGGGCAATGCCCATTCAAATGCCCTTTTCAGGGCAATGGGGAGCTTAGGTTTTTTTAGATAGGCTTTTTATTTGGGGGGTTGGTTGGGTGGGTGGTGGGTTTAACTGTTGGGGGTTGTTTGTATTATTTTTTTTTCAGGTAAAAGAGCTGATTTCTTTGGGGCAATGCCCCGCAAAAGGCCCTTTTAAGGGCCATTGGTAGTTTATTGTAGGCTAGGGGGGGTTATTTGGGGGGGGGGGGGTTATTTTGATAGGGCTATTAGATTAGGTGTAATTCATTTTTATTTTTGATATTTTTTGGGTTTTTTTGTAACTTAGTGTTTGTTTTTGTAACTTAGTGTTTGTTTTTTTGTAACTTAGTCATTTTTAATAGTATATTTAAATAATTTAAGTAGGGTTAGGGTCTTTTAATATGTAATATAGTTAATTTAATTGCTAGTTTAATGTAATTGTAGTATAATAGTTAGGGTAGGTTAATTAATAGTTTAATATAGTTTATTTTAATTCTAAAGGTAAGTTTTAATTTATTACAAGATAGGGATGTTGTAATTTTAATGTAAAGTTAGCGGCTTGTTAGGTTTAGGGGTTAATATCTTAATTTAGTTTATGACAATGTGGGGGGCTGGCAGTTTAGGGGTTAATAGGTTTAGTTAATGGTAGTGATGTGGGAGGCCAGGGGTTAATACATTTATTTAGTGGCGGCAGGGTCCGGGAGCAGCAGGATAGGGGTTAATACATTTATTTAAGTTGCGGCGGGGTCCGGGAGCAGCGGGATAGGTGTTAATAACTTTATTAAAGTTGCGGCGGGGTCCGGGAGTGGCAGGATAGGGGTTAAACATTTTAGTACAAGTACAAAGGTAGCAGCACTCCAAGGCGGTAGAATAAAACCAAAAACTTTATTCTTGCAAAACTTAAAAAGACAAAAAATACATATAGTGCAGAGCAGCACAGCACATGAGCAAAACAAGTTCACAGGAAAGGGGAGCGGAGTCCTAACATGTTTCGTGCTATTCAGCACTTAATCATAGGATGATACCCCACCTGTGTGGTGCACCATTTAACTGGTTTCTAACCAATCAGAACATCAAGGGCTATACACACCCTCAAAAGTAAATGCTAAGGTGTGAATGGTACATCACAAAGGAAAAAAGAATAATGAATAAAAAGACATACGTAAATAAAAACAATTTCATGTAAAATGAAAAAACATTGTTGTTAACTCCTATTACTGAACATTAAATATAAGTTCAAAATTCAAGAAACTTTTATAAATACTTGAATTTAGCACAAATGTAATAAATGTGTCAATAATAGGTGAATTTGTCTACATAATTCTACAAATAGCCTCATACTGCTTTTGAATTCATATTATTTTTTGGACTGATTAAACTTGATTTAGTCCATTAATACAAATGAATTCAATTTTCACATTAACATAGCTTTGGTGTATAGGTTATATTCTGCAATGTTCCTTTTGTATTTTGCCTTTATCCTTGGACAAAGAGGCCCTATTGTATTATCTGGGTTTCCTATAATTGATAGGCATCATTTTGTATCGTAGGAGTCAAATTCATTTTCAATGACCATACTGATGTGCCTTTGATACATATATATAGAATTCTTGCTAACCCAATATGTAATATATTGGATATAGGAAAATGGGTTCGTTCTCTAAATATGAAGTCTCCCCCCCCCCCCCCCCTTTCAAAATTGTAAGAATTTCTTTGGAATTTTTTCAGAATTTTTTCAGAATTTGTCTGAGATATTTGAAGATTGTGATAATTTATTGTACATCATTTTATCAAATTGAATTCATTTGTATTAATGGACTAAATCAAGTTTAATCAGTCCAAAAAATAATATGAATTCAAAAGCAACAATGTTTTTTCATTTTACATGAAATAGTTTTTATTTACGTATGTCTTTCTATTCATTGTTATTTTTATTTGCAACATTATTCTTTTTTCCTTTGTGATGCACCATTCACACCTGAGCGTTTACTTTTGAGGGTGTGTATAGCCCTTGATGTTCTGATTGGTTAGAAACCAGTTAAATGGTGCACCACACAGGTGGGGTATCATCCTATGATTAAGTGCTGAATAGCACGAAACATGTTAGGACTCCGCTCCCCTTTCCTGTGAACTTTTTTTGCTCATGTGCTGCTGTGCTGCTCTGCACTATATGTATTTTTTGTCTTTTTAAGTTTTGCAAGAATAAAGTTTTTGGTTTTATTCTACCGCCTTGGAGTGCTGCTACCTTTGCACTTGTACTCTACGAAGTCCGCTCGACTTTTTCCAGCTGGCACCCCGTCTCAAGTGCATTCTTACAGACCAACTTTTGAGGGCTCCAATTGGACAGCTACCCACACACCTCCTGGCTGTAGCTACGTCACTTTCTGTACACTGACCCTAGTTAAACTTTTTAGTATAGTGGGGGCGTTTAGTGACAGGGAATAAATAAAGTTGGTAAAAAGCCGAATAGACAAGAAATCAATGACTGCTAGCTGCTCATCGCCCCGTACTTGGTGCACAGCTTTTTGACGGCTTTTTTTTATAAATATGGAGAGTGTATTCAAGTCCGCGGATGCGATGTTAGGCGAGCGTATTGGTGCCGGCAAATGCAGCATAGTTGAGACTTTGATAAATATCCCCCTAAAGAGACAGTAAAGTAAAAATTAAATGTTGATGATTCAGAACGAGCATGAAATCTTAAACAACTTTCCAAATGTATTTCCATTAATTTGCTTTGCTCCATTGGTATGCGTTGCAAAAAAATATTCCTAGGTAGTCTCAGTAGCAGCAATGCTCTACTGAGAGCTAGCTACTGATTGTTGGCTGTACATATATGCCTCTTGTCATTGTCTTATCTGATTAGTTCAGCTATGCATCTCATTAGTGAAATACTGTTCATTCAACAAAGGATACCAAGAGAAAGAAGCATATTTGATAATTGAAGTTAATTGGAAAACTGTTTAATGCTGTATGCTCTAAAAAAGTTGGGTTTCACATACCCTTAAGTGATTGCTTGCTCGTGCAATTAATATACTTGGGTAACAGAAGTCGAATACGCTTGCACAAGTGGTGTACCTACTGTATATAGTATGCAGACAGTAGACAATTCTGGCACCACCCACAAAAGCCTCCCCACATTACTTCCCAAGGTACTGTGTCCATATTTAAATAAAAAACACTGTCATTCTTCACAAGTTATTAGACTTTCATTCTAAACCGTTGCAGCCGTTGTTGCTGAAGATGCTGTGTTGGTTCCCTCAAAGCATTCTGTGTCTACACTGCAACTTAACTGAAGCTTATTGCATCAAGGGGAAGTGAGATCTGAGCACAGATTAGCTATGTTTGTTCTACAAATGTCATTTACAATATCAGCTGAACCCATGTGCATTCAGCCAGAGAGAGCTTAAAGAATGATGGCCAATTGTTCAGCAGGCCTTGAGGAGTGGACACGGAGAAGTCTGAATGACTAGAGGTGTATATATATTTATTGTGTAAAAAATAAAACAAAAAAGTACTTTTTTTTATGTGATTAACAGACAGGACCATTAAAATAAAGGGTATTTTCAGGTTATTTAATCACACTTTGGTTTGTAGCCAAGAAAAGCAAAACAGGCTTTATTTAAGCCTAAATCAACTGGATTTGAAATTGTTTTCAGATCATTAAGATATGAAGTGGCAAGGGTTAAATCATTGTATTGTGTGACCATGCAACATTCATTTGACATATACTGTATAAGGAGGAGTAAACCTACAACCAGTTATAGAAGATGATGTGCTGTTTTACTCACCAAGGCCTCCATTACATATGCAGCGTTGCCCGCAAAAGCCTCCGCCGCCAGTTTTTACGCGATTTTGGTATTACATATACGGCGTAGCATATAAGTTACGCCTGTATATTTCACCCGTCGCTCTAAATTTTTACTCCCATAGGCTAACATGGGACCGCGTCGTAAATCACTATCCAATATCCAGCACAAGGCCCTACGTGGCGAAAATGGAGAAATCTTACTCCATTTTTACCTCGCCATAAAAGGCAGCCATAGCAGGCCTTGCGCTGAGTATGGGAGCACCGTAACTCCGGAAAATGCCTGCAAAAATAAACTAACACCTAACGCATGCGCAATGTCTATCTACCTGTCAACCGCAATAACTAATAAAGTCTATTAACCCCTAAACCGCCATAGCCCACATAACCTATTAAATGTATTAACCCCTAATCTGCCGCCGCCAACGTCGCCGCCACTATAATAAAGTTATTAACCCTTAAACCTAAGTCTAACCCTAACCCTAACACCCCCTAACTTAAATATTATTTAAATAAATCTAAATAAATTTACTATTATTAACTAAATTATTCCTATTTAAAACTAAATACTTACCTATAAAATAAATCCTAAGATAGCTACAATATAATTAATAATTACATTGTACCTATTTTAGGATTTATTTTTATTTTACAGGCAACTTTGTATTTATTTTAACTAGGTACAATAGTAATTAAATAGTTAATAACTATTTAATAGCTACCTAGTTAAAATAAATACAAATTGGGGGCGTGTCCAAGCCACAGACATGGAGAGACGCACTTCAAGGAAGCTCCACGCTTAATTTAATAATCTGCTACCTATCTCTTCCATCTTGCCACATCTAACTACAAGATATATGATATTTCTTTGGAAGCAGTAACGGAGCTAGCTAAACTTAACATCATCATGTCCCTATGAGCAGAAAACTCGCTCTGACCTGTCTGAGAAACCTGTGGCCTAACACCAGCGGCCCATCATATTCCCCGGGCCAACGCACTGATCGTTTATAGTGGTTCTACTTTATTACATTACTTGATCATATCTGAACACTTTACTTAAGTATGGCAGAAGACCTCTACTTACAGATCCGATCCCTATTCAGGGAGTTGGAGCTGCAGATCCTTTGGAACTTTGACGATCTATGCTATGCAGGAGAAGCGCCACGAGACAGGGGAGGCCTGGGCCTTTCGGGCGGTACCAGAGTTAGAGTCATCGAGAAGCAGCCTGAAGAGCCTGGATTAGCCGTACCACCCCCCTACCCCGGATCCCCAGCTGTCACAGTGCCCTGTCAGATGTCGGAGGACCAGGAGCTTAGTTTGTCTATAGGAGACCACAAGGAAATACACAGCAAAACCGGACCACATAACCTCTCTCAAGTTGTAAGCTTCCCCAACTCTGGTAAAACCTCTGGGACACAGGCAGTCACCACATCTATCACGGGCTTACCGGTTCCCTACTTAGGAAAGGGCCCCATCAGAAGAGGGCAGCATCCTGAGAAGCAGAGCGGACATGGAGATTTCATACGCCACCACAGCAGCACGGATGCGCAGAGTGCCGCAGAATGTAAGTCTCTCACTGCTGTTAGCCATATGCCCCGTAATACCCTTACCGGGGAGATCAGGCTTGACTTTTCCTGGCCCACACATGACCGACCGCCGGCCTATTTGCTCCTTACACTCACACCTCCTCAGTTACAGAAAAGAGGTGTTGGGTAACCTGGTGTCACTGAAGGCAACGCTATACAGTATTCCTAGCTACCTACTAATTAATGATGGCTGGAGTTTATACATGTAAAAGTTAATTAGTCACTGTTCTATACTTAATGTTGAGATATTGTTCCCCACTATATATACTCAAGTTTATATGTTTTCTATGCCAGGTGGCCTTATGACTGTTTACTTTTTATTCCTTACCTGAACTATTTACCGTTGGACATTTTGTTGGTTAGGTATACAGATGAATCTACTTCTACTGATGGGATGCAGCTGGGCTGAGCAGCACCTCCTCATGGGACACTTGGATTGTTCTCATTTTTATACCCAGGTTCTTACTGGCTCTTGGTATATAGCGTCTGGAGAACCAGTTGCATATAATGAAACTAATTACACCTATTTTCACTTCACTAGTAGAGTCTAAGTGGCCTTACTGCTTTATTATGAGGGTATGTAGTATCATATGAGCCTTTTCCTATATTACTAACATTGATTCTGAACCAGTGTACCTACCACATGTACTCAATAATATATGTACCCAGTATAGAAACTGCCTCCATCCTGTATATATATATATATATATATATATATATATATATATATATATATATATATATGATGATACACTCCTGCGGTTGCTTATTGATCACAGCTGTTTATGGTAATTGTTTCTTTAGATTGCTCTGTTCAAGTACAAGGGCCATATTATATGACCTAACCACTTTCCCCTATCTCAGGAGTCCACCATCTGCTCCTTAGTCGTTAACATTTGGATAGCCTTAATGTTACCCCACCCTACATGAGACTCATGCAAGCCAATTTACTATCTGTCCTAGCTGATATAGAGCCTCAGCAGTCCCCAATTCTACCGGCTGACATTTAGTTCTACACTATATAGGGAAGACCTTAAGTATGTAATTTTATGCACCCCTGCCCCCTATTACCATATATCATAAAGTCGCCCACCCCTCACTTTAAATTTCGCCCATAGCTATCCTTTAATTCGGTAGACCCATAGAGTGATCTCCTCTTCATATGAAACCCAGCTGGGTCTATCTATTTATAGTTATATTTTACGTGGAGTATTTACAGCATTCAGGTATTTTTCTGGCCTCTGCAGCTCCTTCTGACAGCTGGCGCTCAGTCTGCCTCTTCATTGTGCAACCCTCAACTATGTCATTTTATGTACTACTACCTTCTATCAATACCATATAGCATAGACCTGCCCACTCCTCATCATAAATTCAGCTAATAGTTATAGCTCAATTTGGTAGCCTCATAGAGCGATCTCTTCTCAAGCGCTTTTAAATATATACCCTCCCGACCCCTTATCTGAAGTTTTCTGAGTCCTCCATTAAAGCGGGGAACTTGCTTATAGACTTCCATAATATACCTTTTGAGTTTAAATATAAGTCATATCCACAAACTTATCAGCTCATACTATACCAACATACCCCTGGACACGCCCCCCCCTCCCCAATATTAGAGCGGCTCTGGCCCGCTGTTTACCCCTTATGTTTTTCCTTTTCATATTACCACATATTAAAATATTCCCTTATTAAAAAAAAAATGAGATTTCTATCTACTAACCTCATTCACATATTCATGAGTAGAGCTATAAGATGACCTACAGAGAAATCCCCAGAAAATTTGTAACTCATTCAAATAATTGTCTCTTCCACCACCTTCAGGTTAAACATACTATTGGGTCCTATTTTCTATTATCTGTGTTATCTACGTCCATATTTTATGTACTATGCAAATTATCTGTTATTGTGAATGAATATTACTTTGCATGTTATATTTGCCAATAATCTCAATAAAAATTGTTTTGTAAAAAAAAAATAAAAAAAAAATACAAATTTACCTGTAAAATAAATCCTAACCTAAGTTACAATTACACCTAACACTACACTGTCATTAAATAAATTAAATCAATTAACTACAATTACCTAAAATTAAATACAATTAACATAAACTAAAGTACAAAAAAAACCCCCACTAAATTACAGAAAATAAAAAAAAATGACAAGAAGTTTAAACTAATTACACCTAATCTAAGCCCCCTAATAAAATAAAAAAGCCCCCCAAAATAATAAAATTCCCTACCCTATACTAAATTACAAATGGCCCCTTAAAAGGGCTTTATGCGGGGCATTGCCCCAAAGTAATCAGCTCTTTTACCTGTAAAAAAAGAAATACAACTGCCCAACATTAAAACCCACCACCCACACACCCAACCTTACTCTAAAACCCACCCAATCCCCCCTTAAAAAAACCTAACACTAACCCCTTGAAGATCACCCTACCTTGAGCCGTCTTCACCCAGCCGGGCAGAAGTCTTCATCCGATCCGGGCAGAAGAGGTCCTCCAGCCGGGCAGAAGTCTTCATCCAATCCGAGCAGAAGAGGTCCTCCAGTCGGGCAGAATTCTTCATCCAAGCGGCATCTTCTATCTTCTTCCATCCGATGAGGAGCGGCTCCATCTTGAAGACATCCGACGCAGAGCATCCTTCCTGGCCGACGAATGAAGGTTCCTTTAAATGACGTCATCCAAGATGGCGTCCCTTCAATTCCGATGGGCTGATAGAATTCTATCAGCCAATCGGAACTAAGGTAGGAAAAATCCTATTGGCTGATGCAATCAGCCAATAGGATTGAGCTTGCATTCTATTGGCTGATTGGAACAGCCAATAGAATGCGAGGTCAATCCTATTGGCTGATTGGATCAGCCAATCGGATTGAACTTTATTCCGATTCGCTGATTGCATCAGCAAATAGGATTTTTCCTACCTTAATTCCGATTGGCTGATAGAATTCTATCAGCCAATCGGAATTGAAAGGACGCCATCTTGGATGACGTCATTTAAAGGAACCTTCATTCGTCGGTTAGTCGTTGGCCAGGAAGTATGCTTCGCGTCGGATTTCTTCAAGATGGAGCCGCTCCTCATCGGATGGAAGAAGATAGAAGATGCCGCTTGGATGAAGAATTCTGCCCGACTGGAGGACCTCTTCTGCTCGGATTGGATGAAGACTTCTGCTCGGCTGGAGGACCTCTTCTGCCCGTATCGGATGAAGACTTCTGCCCGGCTGGGTGAAGACGGCTCAAGGTAGGGTGATCTTCAAGAGGTTAGTGTTAGGTTTTTTTAAGGTGGGATTGGGTGGGTTTTAGAGTAAGGTTGGGTGTGTGGGTGGTGGGTTTTAATGTTGGGGGGTTGTATTTCTTTTTTTACAGGTAAAAGAGCTGATTACTTTGGGGCAATGCCCCGCAAAAAGCCCTTTTAAGGGCTATTTGTAATTTAGTATAGGGTAGGGACTTTTATTAATTTTAAGGGCTTTTTTTTTTATTAGGGATCTTAGATTAGGTGTAATTAGTTTAAACTTCTTGTAATTTTTTTTTATTTTCTGTAATTTAGTGTTTGTTTCTTTTTGTACTTTAGTTTATGTTATTTAATTGTATTTCATTTTAGGTAATTGTAGTTAATTAATTTAATTTATTTAATGACAGTGTAGTGTTGTAATTTAGGTTAGGATTTATTTTACAGGTAAATTTGTATTTATTTTAACTAGGTAGCTATTAAATAGTTATTAACTATTTAATAACTATTGTACCTAGTTAAAATAAATACAAAGTTGCCTGTAAAATAAAAATAAATCCTAAAATAGCTACAATGTAATTATTAATTATATTGTAGCTATCTTAGGGTTTATTTTATAGGTAAGTATTTAGTTTTAAATAGGAATAATTTAGTTAATTATAGTAAATTTATTTAGATTTATTTAAATAATATTTAAGTTAGGGGGGTGTTAGGGTTAGACTTAGGTTTAGGGGTTAATAACTTTATTATAGTGGCGGCGACGTTGGCTGCGGCAGATTAGGGGTTAATACATTTAATAGGCTATGTGGGCTATGGCGGTTTAGGGGTTAATACTTGATTAGGTTAATTGCGTTGTGGCTATGGCGGTTTAGGAGTTAATAATTTTGTTATTACTTGCGGTGTGGGTTTGATGGCGGATATAGGGGTTAATAGTTTAATTAGGCTTATTGTGTTGTGGGGGGTTGTCGGTCTAGGGGTTAATGCATTTATTATTAGTAATGAGAGGGGGGATTGCGGATATAGGGATTTTACGTGTCGGGCTTATTTTTGGGAGGCGTGTTAGACTTTTATGGGAGATTTGTTATTTTATTTACTTTTCTTAGGCACCGGCAGTGCCTAAAGTGCCGTAAGTCACTAGCGACTCCATAAATTTGTATTTACGCTCATTTCTGGACATCGCTAGTTTATCCGACTTACGGCACTTTATGAACTGCCGGCGGGGTTTATGTAATACCCCAATGTGCGAGGTGAAATTACGGGCGGTGCAGGTTCCCACGCTTGCACCGAAACCTGCGCCGTATATTTGATCGCGCCCCAAGTTGTCTTTGCAAATTCTTGTGATCAGGTTGCTTAATAAATATATTTTTATGTAAAATAGGGACAGTAGATAACCATATCTATGGGAAATGCCACACGTATTCTAAACTGCTAAGTAACAAATATGATGTCCCCCTGCATGTAATTGCGTACATCTTGACTTTTATGGATTGTATTAAGTTACTATTATAACATCTTGTTTACTATCTTCTTGCCATTTGACATTAACATTTATAGGACTCCATTTATCATTTGGCAGGAGGATGAGGTTTGCTATCATGTCCACCAAGCCTTGCAACAGGGGAGCAGGATGGCTCCAAAGCTACTCTCACAACTTGATAAATGAAATGAAGCCCATAGTTTCCAATTTACTCTACAATTCCTTCTATATAAACATGGACTAATTACTATTAAATGATTTGCCCCCACACATTAGGCAGTATGTTCCAGACTTAAATAAAACTCCATATTTAATATGCATAAATAAATAACATGAAAAATATAACAACCACATAACATGTTTTAAAGGAACAGTGAAGTCAAAATTACTCTTTTTATGGTTCAGGTAGATCATGCAATTTTAACAACTTTCATTTTATTTCTATTATCAAATTTGTTTACTCTCTTAGGCCTAGATTTGGAGTTTGGCGGTAGATGGGCTGTTAACGCTCCGCGGGCTTTTTTCTGGCCGCACCATAAATTTAACTCTGGTATCGAGAGTTCAAACAAATGCTGCGTTAGGCTCCAAAAAAGGAGCGTAGAGCATTTTTACCGCAAATGCAACTCTCGATACCAGAGTTGCTTACAGACGCGGCCAGCCTCAAAAACGTGCTCGTGCACGATTCCCCCATAGGAAACAATGGGACTGTTTGAGCTGAAAAAAAACCTAACACCTGCAAAAAAGCAGCGTTCAGCTCCTAACGCAGCCCCATTGTTTCCTATGGGGAAACACTTCCTACGTCTGCACCTAACACTCTAACATGTACCCCGAGTCTAAACACCCCTAACCTTACACTTATTAACCCCTATTCTGCCGCCCCCGCTATCGCTGACCCCTGCATATTTTTTTTAACCCCTAATCTGCCGCTCCGTAAACCGCCGCAACCTACGTTATCCCTATGTACCCCTAATCTGCTGCCCTAACATCGCCGACCCCTATATTATATTTATTAACCCCTAATCTGCCCCCCTAATAAAATAACAAAGCCCCCCAAAATAAAAAATTCCCTACCCTATTCTAAATTTAAAAAGTTACAAGCTCTTTTACCTTACCCCAAAGTTACAAGCTCTTTTACCTTACCCCTTTGCGGGGCATGCCCCAAGAATTTCAGCTCTTTTGCCTGTAAAAGAATAAATACAATACCCCCCCCCAACATTACAACCCACCACCCACATACCCCTAATCTAACCCAAACCCCCCTTAAATAAACCTAACACTAAGCCCCTGAAGATCTTCCTACCTTGTCTTCACCATACCAGGTTCACCGATCCGTCCTGGCTCCAACATCTTCATCCAACCCAAGCGGGGGTTGGCGATCCATCATCCGGTGCTGAAGAGGTCCAGAAGAGGCTCCAAAGTCTTCCTCCTATCCGGCAAGAAGAAGACATCCGGACCGGCAAACATCTTCTCCAAGCGGCATCTTCGTTCTTCTTCCATCCGGTGCGGAGCGGGTCCATCTTTAAGCAGGCGACGCGGATCCATCCTCTTCTTCCGTTGTCTCCCGACTAATGACGGTTCCTTTAAGGGACGTCATCCAAGATGGCGTCCCTCGAATTCCGATTGGCTGATAGGATTCTATCAGCCAATCGGAATTAAGGTAGGAATTTTCTGATTGGCTGATGGAATCAGCCAATCAGAATCAAGTTCAATCCGATTGGCTGATCCAATCAGCCAATCAGATTGAGCTCGCATTCTATTGGCTGATCGGAACAGCCAATAGAATTCGAGCTCAATCCGATTGGCTGATTGGATCAGCCAATCAGATTGAACTTGATCGGTGATACCTGGATGGTGAAGACAAGGTAGGAAGATCTTCAGGGGCTTAGTGTTAGGTTTATTTAAGGGGGGTTTGGGTTAGATTAGGGGTATGTGGGTGGTGGGTTGTAATGTTGGGGGGGGGGTATTGTATTTATTCTTTTACAGGCAAAAGAGCTGAAATTCTTGGGGCATGCCCCGCAAAGGGCCCTGTTCAGGGCTGGTAAGGTAAAAGAGCTTGTAACTTTTTTAATTTAGAATAGGGTAGGGAATTTTTTATTTTGGGGGGCTTTGTTATTTTATTAGGGGGCTTAGAGTAGGTGTAATTAGTTTAAAATTGTTGTAATATTTTTCTTATGTTTGTAAATATTTTTTTATTTTTTGTAACTTAGTTCTTTTTTATTTTTTGTACTTTAGCTAGTTTATTTAATTGTATTTATTTGTAGCAATTGTGTTTAATTAATTTATTGATAGTGTAGTGTTAGGTTAATTGTAGGTAATTGTAGGTAGTTTATTTAATTATTTTATTGATAGGTTAGTGTTAGGTTTAATTATATCTTAGGTTAGGATTTATTTTACAGGTAAATTTGTTATTATTTTAACTAGGTAACTATTAAATAGTTCTTAACTATTTAATAGCTATTGTACCTAGTTAAAATAAATACCAAGTTGCCTGTAAAATAAATATTAATCCTAAAATAGCTATAATATAATTATAATTTATATTGTAGCTATATTAGGATTTATTTTACAAGTAAGTATTTAGCTTTAAATAGGAATAATTTATTTAATAAGAGTTAATTTATTTCGTTAGATGTAAATTATATTTAAGTTAGGGGGGTGTTAGTGTTAGGGTTAGACTTAGCTTTAGGGGTTAATCAATTTATTAGAATAGCGGTGAGCTCCGGTCGTCAGATTAGGGGTTAATAATTGAAGTTAGGTGTCGGCGATGTTAGGGAGGGCAGATTAGGGGTTAATACTATTTATTATAGGGTTAGTGAGGCGGGTTAGGGGTTAATAACTTTATTATAGTAGCGCTCAGGTCCGCTCGGCAGATTAGGGGTTAATAAGTGTAGGCAGGTGTCGGCGACGTTGAGGGGGGCAGATTAGGGGTTAATAAATATAATATAGGGGTCGGCGGTGTTAGGGGTAGCAGATTAGGGGTACATAGGGATAACGTAGGTGGCGGCGCTTTGCGGTCGGAAGATTAGGGGTTAATTATTTTAAGTAGCTGGCGGCGACGTTGTGGGGGGCAGGTTAGGGGTTAATAAATGTAATACAGGGGTCGGCGGGGTTAGGGGCAGCAGATTAGGGGTACATAAGTATAACGTAGATGGCGGTCGGCAGATTAGGGGTTAAAAATTTTAATCGAGTGGCGGCGATGTGGGGGGAGCTCGGTTTAGGGGTACATAGGTAGTTTATGGGTGTTAGTGTACTTTAGGGTACAGTAGTTAAGAGCTTTATGAACCGGCGTTAGCCAGAAAGCTCTTAACTCCTGCTATTTTCAGGCGACTGGAATTTTGTCGTTAGAGCTCTAACGCTCACTTCAGAAACGACTCTAAATACCGGCGTTAGAAAGATCCCATTGAAAAGATAGGATACGCAAATGGCGTAGGGGGATCTGCGGTATGGAAAAGTCGCGGCTGAAAAGTGAGCGTTAGACCCTTTAATCACTGACTCCAAATACCAGCGGGCGGCCAAAACCAGCGTTAGGAGCCTCTAACGCTGGTTTTGACGGCTACCGCCGAACTCCAAATCTAGGCCTAAGTATCCTTTGTTGTAAAGTAAACTTACTAGGCTCATATGAGTTCTGGAGTGTGCACTTGTTTTCAGCAGTCTGTGGCAGCAGAGCTTGTAACAATGTTTTTAATAATGTTATACACTGTTACCATAGAGTTTTTAAGGCACATGCCTGCTCTTAAGCAAATATCCGTCTAACTAGGTTTACTGTTCAACAAAGCATACTAAGAGAACAAAGCAATTTAGATAATAGAAGTAAATTGGAAACTATTTTAAAATTGTTTCTCTACCAGAATCGTTAAAGTTTAATTTTGACTTTATTGCTTTTTTCACCCAATTTAGATGGTGCACCACAAAATGAGTTATTTCCTGCAGTAGTGAGCAAGATTTTCTACCCTGATATTTTATTCCTGATCTGATAGTATCTTCTCTATTCTCCTTCCTTTTTATAAACCTCCAAAGCCCAACTACAGCTCTACCATTATTCCCTTTCATTATACCCATGTGGGATCAAACATATATAGGATTATTAGTTATGATATTATGGGTGTGTCTCATTATTTAGTTAAATGTACTCATTTTTGAGATGTCAGTTTTTTATAATGTTTTGCTTTTGTTAGGAATCCAGGTGGTGGATATTATGGGGCATATTTATCAAGCTCCATACGGAACTTGATGCCCCGTGTTTCCGGCGAGCCTTCAGGCTCATTGGAAACAGAAGTTATGAAACAGCGGTCTAAAGACTGCTGCTCCATAACTTGTCCGTCTGCTCTCTTGATTGACATCCCCTGCTAGTGGCCAAATCTGCAGGGTGCAATAAGAACTGCTGGTGCAATAATAAATACCGGCCGCGTATGCTGTCGGCATTTATTGATGTGCAGTGGATGTAATCTGCTATATCGGATCATGTCCACTCGCACCATAGTAAATAGGCCCCTATATATCAGTTTGAGTTATGGTGAATAGAACTACTTTGGTTGTTCAATGAAAGAAATATATTTCTTTGTGTAACAAGAAATTATAATAAATATACAGGGCAAACACGGACACATTGGATTTATTTAGCCTAATACATATTCAATAAGCAGGAGTTCAACCTAAAATCAAAGAGGTCAATCTCACCAAATGCAATTATCTTCCTTAAATATCATTGTTAAATAAGGAAACACTGCTCTCTAATCTTTATTCTCTAATTAGAGTAGAATTATTATTATTTTTTTACCACTTTGTTCTTAATCTTTCAACCAGTTATTTATGTTAATCTTTCCCTTGTGGCACTATGTTAAAATCTTCTGCAAAATCATCCAAACAGATCATTACAACCACATTACATGTATATGCTCTCCTTCCTAGGTCCACATAGAAATGAACAAGATTAGTTGATCATCATTAATTACTCATGAAAACACACTGTGCCCCATTAACAAGCTACTACTTAACCTATCCACTACACATTAGGTGGCAGATTGCAATAATCTCTATTCGATTGGATCAAGATAATTAATAGCCACCTCTTCCACGCTATTGGCCGCGGGCAAGAAAAGGCTGGTATTGCACAATCAGAGAATTGTGCAATGTACACTGCCGCTTGTCCAGCCTTTGATGAATGGACACCACTGACTTTTTATGATCTTGTTTTCTTTCATATAGTCATGAGCATAATCTCTTATAATACTTTCAAGTCTATAAATCCCTGGGCTTCTGCCCCCTTTTTAAACAATGATAACTTCAGTTCTTCCCAAAGATTACAAAGTTACAAAGATTGTGGAAGTTAAATTAAACTAAGAGCAAAGTTATTGTGAGCCAAGTTCTCTTTAACATCTGGATGTATTCCACAGGACCAGAAGCTTTATTTTTATTTTCTTGACTTATTGACATTATTTACATCTTCTACAAGCAACAGGTTGTCATGGAGATATGCCACCCACAATGTTAAACAAGCAAAAAACACTTGTAAACACTACTGGGACAATGAGTGTAATTATATCCATTGTTACAGCATGCTGTGTTTTTAATTTATTTTTGCCATCAAGTTTTTTTGTTGTTTCAGGAGTAGTTTCCACTCCAACAATGCAGATATGCTTAATTTAAATAGATCACATGTTAAAATGTATCAGATCAAGACTCACCTATAAGGTTTTCTATTGAAGGTTCATGTTTTGGCCAATATATGGTAACAAAAAATCCCTTTTAATATGAGTTTGAAGATAGTGTGCAGGTAGTTGTTTTCTTTTGTTTGTTAAATGTGTACACAATTTATCTTAGCAGCAGCCAGTTGAGAATGGGATTTATGCACATATTTTTTGTGGCAGTTTGGATATTTATTCTCCCATCCACAATGTTTTGGCATCTTTACTGATAATCTGGAATGTTTGGAGATCTCCACACCCCACAGAAGGAATCCAGTGACACTTGCTTGCCCCCAGAAGTATTCTGTATAGATTGTTGCCAATACACCCAAGAACTATGGGTAACATATGCAAATGAGATTTACAACATCTCATGCTTTCTGATTCTAGTACTGTATTTAATCCCAGCTATCCCCTTTATGGGGTAGGTGCAGCAAAATTAAAAACACTTCTGTAAAGCGATTTCAAGCTCATTAGCTCTCAACAGCAGAAGATAGGTTCAATTTGCTGCAATGTGAAGCTTATTTCCAAGACAAAAGCTAAGGTGGAGATAAAAGCATGAGATTTACAATCCTCTTTTCATAGAAGTGAGAGCCACATAAATTACTGTATAGCCTCTTAGCATATCTAGCCAAGAATCCCAGCTTGCATTTCCCCAGAAGTAGTCTGTATACATTGTTACCAATGCACCAGAGAAATCTGGTACAATATGCAAATTAGATATATAACATCACATGTTTATGCTTCCAGTACCGTGTTCAACAGCTGTCCAGAAATGGTTTTGATTTTGAGGCACATACCCCATAAGATATCTGTGATTAAACACAATGCATTAGATTTGGCATATGTTATTTGCATTTCTTTCCCAGAGTTCTCTGGTCCATTAATAACAATGTATATAGAATGCTTCTTGGGAAAAGCAAGCAGGGAATCTTGAGTAGAGGTGCTAATTGAGTATACAATCACTTTCTCACTCATATTTTATGAAATGGAGAATTTTAATCTCACACTTTTATTTCCACCATAACTTAAATGAATACTACTAATGATACACAGACCTGCAAATTAATCCATAGGTATCTAGTTCCATCTTTTTCATCACACAACTAATACAAAAAAAGGTATTGCCTTTTAGATACTAAAAAAATTTAGGATGAGAAGAATGCTGGTTCATGAAATGAATGCTTTTTTATATTGCTATATCAGCTATCATTACTTCTTCATTTCAATTTTGCTTACCAGTGAATGTGCACTCAGCATATTTTGTGACTTCAGAAAATGAGATTTTCTACTAAAATGTCAAGATCTGTTAACAAGAAAAACTCTTTTGTAATTTAAAATGAATGTGACGTTGGTAATCAAACGAGGAAAACATCTCCTGTATCTCAGACAAGGTGCAAGAAAATTAAATAATTTTCCCAATAAATATAACATTTTAATCCTATTGTAGCAGTGATTCATTTACTTCAAGCTGGTGTTGTGCATCACTGACTGTATAAACAGCTCATTGCTAAACATCTGATATAGATTTTCCCTCTATACTGTCACAAAATGAATTTGCTGTTTCTATAAAGTTTTTATACACAGACAGATGATTAGGTTCAGCTTTTGGGATAGATTTATTAAGGTGATTTATTGGAGACCAATACATAACTTTCCTGGAAGGAACATAGGCGGCCAGTAGACATGTTACGAATTTATACATACCTAAATGAAGGTTTTGAATTGGTTTTATAACATGCCCTAAAGGGGATGGGTTTACGTGGATTAGTAGCTCACCCATATTTAAAGGTGATTTTAATGATAGCATAACATGCCTGATGAAACAACGTTAGTGCCAAGAAACGCGTTTATGATTTATTTTAATTTTCTCATTATATATGGTAAATTGTTTTAGAAGTTGTTGTTATATAATTTTAATAAATTAACTTTGTTTTTAACCACTTCGAAACCTTGACCATTAATGAGCTAGAGCTACCTGTTTGAATCGATGGGTTAACAGACTTCATCCTGTTATCCAGCATTCCTGTTCACTGGAATACAGCTAGCTGGTTTGCTGTTAAATATCCAGCCTGGGCCTTATAGCACATTTGGGTGCTCTTCCTAAATGTGAGTACCCTGTTTTTGGTTGAGCTTGTTTGGTATCCTGTACCTACTGATACACACATGTGGCGCCTCTTTTGTTGTATGTTTACAATGTTACAAATTTAAATTCGTTAATAAAACATGGATATTCATTTTGTTTCACAAAATGAATATCCAAACATATGCACCACAACATTTAAAGAAAACAAATAAATACTTACCTGTATCGCGCAGTAGAGTCGGGCTACTCCTGACTCTTATTCCCATAGCCCCAGAGCACACTAATAAGAGGTTTTGAGGGGCGGATCCGAGGGTCAGGATTAGTGTGGCTCTACAGGTCACATTTGTAACACTACAGGTCAACTTTTTCACCTGTGACAAAGGAGAATTTACATTCTTTTAATGAAAACACATTAAATCGTTTTTAATAAAGAATATCATTACAGCAGCAGAATATGTTGAAAACATAATTTTCTGAATATTCAGTCCGAAATTTGTTACCGTGCACTTGTCTAGCGGTCAGTATATTAGATCTAGATTTAGAGTTTTGTCGGTAAAGACCCGCGTAGCTAACGCTGCTTTTTTTCCCAACACACCCTTAAGACAACGCTGGTATTTAGAGTTGTCTGAGGGGCTGCGTTAGGCTCAAAAAAGGGTGCGTTGAGCTGACTGTACCGCCACTTCAACCATCAATACCAGCGTTGCTTACGGTAGCGGTAAGCTGGCAAAACGTTCTCGTGCACGATTCCCCCATAGGAAACAATGGGGCATTTTTGGATGAAAAAAGCACCTGCAAAAAAGCAGCGTTAAGCTCCCAACGCAGCCCCATTGTTTCCTATGGGGAAACACTTTCTAAGTCTGCACTTAACACCCTAACATGAACCCAGAGTCACCCATAATCTTACACTCATTAACCCCTAATCTGCCGCCCCCGCTATCGCTGACACCTGCATTATATTATTAACCCCTAATCTGCCGACGCACATCGCCGCCACCTACATTATCCCTATGAACCCCTAATCTGCTGCCCCTAACATCGCCGACACCTATATTATAGTTATTAACCCCTAATCTGCCCCTCCAATGTTGCCGCTACCTAACTACACTTATTAACCCCTAATCTGCAGACTGGACCTCGCCGCCACTATAATAAATGTATTAACCCCTAAACCGCCACACTCCCGCCTCGCAAACCCTATAATAAATAGTATTAACCCCTAATATGCCCCCCCCCCCAACGTCGCCGCCACCTAACTTTAAGTATTAACCCCTAATCTGCCGACCGGACCTCGCCGCTACTCTAATAAATGTATTAACCCCTAAAGCTAAGTCTAACCCTAACACCCCCCTAAGTTAAATATAATTTTAATCTAACAAAATAAATTAACTCCTATTGACTAAAGTATTCCTATTTAAAACTAAATACTTACCTGTAAAATAAACCCTAATATAGCTACAATATAACTAATAATTATATTGTAGCTATTTTAGGATTTATATTTATTTTACAGGCAACTTTGTATTTATTTTAACTAGGTATAATAGCTATTAAATAGTTAATAACTATTTAATAGCTACCTAAATCAAATAATTACAAAATTAGCTGTAAAATAACTCCTAACCTAAGTTACAATTAAACCTAACACTACACTATCAATAAATTAATTAAATAAATTACCTACAATTACATACAATTAAATAAACTAAACTAAATTACAAAAAAAAAAACCCCCACTAAATTACAAAAAAATAAAAAAAGATTACAAGAATATTAGGCTAATTACACATACTCTAAGCCCCCTAATAAAATAAAAAAGCCCCCCAAAATAATAAAGGTCCCTACCCTATTCTAAATTAAAAAGTAACCAGCTCTTTTACCAGCCCTTAAAAGGGCTTTTTGCGGGGCATGTCCCTAAGTAATCAGCTCTTTTGCCTGTAAAAAAAAATACAACCCCCCCCCAACATTAAAACCCACCACCCACATACCCCTACTCTAACCCAAACCCCCCTTAAATAAACCTAACACTACCCCCCTGAAGATCTCCCTACCTTGAGTCGTCTTCACCCAGCCGGGCACCGATGGACCAAAAGAGGACATCCGGAGCGGCAGAAGTCTTCATCCTATCCGGGCAGAAGAGGATATCTGGACCGGCAGACATCTTCATCGAAGCGGCATCTTCTATCTTCATCCATCCGGAGTGGAGCGGAGCCATCTTCTTCCAGCCGACGCGGATCTATCCTCTTCAACCGATGCCTACTTGCCGAATGAAGGTTCTTTTAAATGACGTCATCCAAGATGGCGTCCCTCAAATTCCGATTGGCTGATAGGATTCTATCAGCCAATCGGAATTAAGGTAGGAAAAATCTGATTGGCTGATCCAATCAGCCAATCAGATTGAGCTTGCATTCTATTGGCTGATCGGAACAGCCAATAGAATGCGAGCTCAATCTGATTTGCTGATTGGATCAGCCAATCGGATTGAACTTGAATCTGATAGGCTGATTTAATCAGCCAATCAGATTTTTCCTACCTTAATTCCGATTGGCTGATAGAATCCTATCAGCCAATCGGAATTCAAGGGACGCCATCTTGGATGACGTCATTTAAAGGAACCTTCATTCGGCGAGTAGGCGTCGGTTGAAGAGGATGGATCCGCGTCGGCTGGAAGAAGATGGCTCCGCTCCAGATGGATGAAGATAGAAGATGCCGCTTGGATGAAGATGTCTGCCGGTCCAGATGTCCTCTTCTGCCCGGATAGGATGAAGACTTCTGCCGCTCCGGATGTCCTCTTTTGGTCCATTGGTGCCCGGCTGGGTGAAGACGACTCAAGGTAGGAAGATCTTCAGGGGGGTAGTGTTAGGTTTATTTAAGGGGGGTTTGGATTAGAGTAGGGGTATGTGGGTGGTGGGTTTTAATGTTGGGGGGGTTGTATTTTTTTTTACAGGCAAAAGAGCTGATTACTTAGGGGCATGCCCCGCAAAAAGCCCTTTTAAGGGCTGGTAAAAGAGCTGGTTACTTTTTAATTTAGAATAGGGTAGGAACCTTTATTATTTTGAGGGACTTTTTATTTTATTAGGGGGCTTAGAGTATGTGTAATTAGCCTAATATTCTTGTAATCTTTTTTTATTTTTTGTAATTTAGTGTTTTGTTTTTTTTGTAATTTAGTTTAGTTTATTTAATTGTATGTAATTGTAGGTAATTTATTTAATTAATTTATTGATAGTGTAGTGTTAGGTTTAATTGTAACTTAGGTTAGGATTTATTTTACAGGTAATTTTGTAATTATTTTAACTAGGTAGCTATTAAATAGTTATTAACTATTTAATAGCTATTGTACCTGGTTAAAATAAATACAAAGTTGCCTGTAAAATAAATATAAATCCTAAAATAGCTACAATATAATTATTCGTTATATTGTAGCTATATTAGGGTTTATTTTACAGGTAAGTATTTAGTTTTAAATAGGAATACTTTAGTTAATAAGGGTTAATTTATTTTGTTAGATTAAAATTATATTTAATTTAGGGGGGTGTTAGGGTTAGGGTTAGACTTAGCTTTAGGGGTTAATACATTTATTAGAGTAGCGGCGAGGTCCGGTCGGCAGATTAGGGGTTAATACTTGAAGTTAGGTGGCGGCGACGTTGGGGGGGGCAGATTAGGGGTTAATACTATTTATTATAGGGTTTGCAAAGCGGGAGTGCAGCGGTTTAGGGGTTAATACATTTATTATAGTGGCGGCAAGGTCCGGTCGGCAGATTAGGGGTTAATAAGTGTAGTTAGGTAGCAGCGACGTTGGGGGGGGGCAGATTAGGGGTTAATAAATATAATATAGGTGTCTGCGATGTTAGGGGCAGCAGATTAGGGGTTCATATGGATACTGTAGGTGGCGGCGATGTCAAAAATCTAGAAGAACATTGCATTGATAAAACATTTCTAAATGTCATCTATTTGCTTAATTACAAAGAGGTTAATCACAATCAGTCATTTGATAATTATCTGCCTGTTAATGGGATACTGAACCCACATTTTTTCTTTCATGATTCAGATAGAGCAGCAATTTTAATCAGCTTTCTAATTTACTCCTATTATAAATTTTTCTTCATTCTCTTGCTATCTTTATTTTAAAAACAGTAATGTAAGTTTACTAGCTGGCCCATCTTTGGTTCACCACCTGGGTAGTGCTTGCTGATTGGTAGCTATGTAGCCACCAATCAGCAAGTGCTACCCAGGGTAGCATGGTCAATCTAAATCATGAAAGAAAAAAAAGGGTTCAGTTTCCTTTTAACAGCTTCAGATGAGCACTTTTTACATAATTGTTTTTGTCAGCCTGTTATTTTAAGCACACTTGTGGGCTGATACTTTTGTGAGTATATCTACTTTTGACTTTTTTCTTGTTGTGTTTATGATTCATATAATGTGACACCTTCTTTTTATTCCCTTCTAGGGACATTGGTGTGACCACTGCTGTTTTAAAGAGAGAGAAGAGCTTCCTCACTGAATTGTTGGCATTGTATTTTGGGATTGAATATCCAGATTGGATTTTCATCTACAAGATGGTCCTTTACAGCAGGCCCTGGGAGCCACTGCACTACGCCTCCTATTAGTGCACCCGGGTTTTTCTGATGAAGAGGAGTAGGTTAGCGCTGCTCTCCAGCGCTTTAAAGTTAGGTATAAAGCTACAAGTAAACTTTTTCACTTGTAGCTTTGGAACATTTACATTCTTTTAACAAAAACAATTGTAACTGTTCTATTCATATTCAGTATTTGTTTAGCTTAAAATGAAACGAATACTGAATAGTGCAGCCAACGAATATTTGGGGAAATAAATTTCCCTGAATATTCATACCAAAAGATTCGGACAAACCATTGTTTTTGCTGCTGCACAAGTGTTCTGTTCAAGTCCTTTACATATCTCTATTGTTTTGGAGCAGGTTAATTGCACAAACATCACTAAACACATTTAAAAGGAGCCAGTCAAAATACAGGCCCTTAAACCTTTGATGCAATTTCAGATCCCACCAAATTCCCATTTGTTTGTCATTAACGGTGCAGATTTGATTAATGGATTACAAAATCTGGATATAAACGACGCAGATAACAATTTTGTGTTGTTTTTGGGAGTTAACAATTCAGAGCTCCAAGGGAAATTAACGTCACAAGCATTTTTAGATTGTGATCATTGGAGAATAAAGCCAAAGTTCAGAAATTACTCCTTGAAAAAGCCCTCGAGGGGAAATGTATGTCGGAGGTTTTACCTGTTTTGGACACAGCACGCAAGGCAGAACTTACCAAGAGAAGGAATTGAACTGATCCACAATCAGCTGGGAATGCCAAAAATACACGGTGCTTTATCAGCTGTAGATCACATCTGTATTGTTACTAGTCTTTGAATATTGCCTGTGTGCTCAACGTTGTCCTTTTTATGGTATATTTTTTAATAAATGTAAATTTCTTGGATCCTGTGGTCTCCTATTGCCTTGCCAGTGGGGGAGCAGGATTCACATAGGCGCAAATTACTGTCAGCTCAGCCATTAGATCTCTAGTGTGTGAGTATGGTTCTAAATATGTCAAATGTATTTCTTATCACAAAACTTCACTCATATACTTACCTTTTATTTTGAGGTCATCTGAAATTAAAGATTGGAAGATCTGGAGATACGTGTATATACCAAGGACTATATCCTTATTTGAAATGTATTTGATAGTGCACAGTTTTATATATTACACATTTTTGTTTTTCAGTACATTTTATTTGTGTTTATACACTGTTGTAAGCAATAATTATTGTTTTGTTACTCATCACAAATTCTTACCTGCCAAAAACAAGCACATACTTTTTATCAACCCCATAGTTGCATAATAAAACTCAACCTAAAAATATAATTTTCGCAACAGAGACAACTAATCCAATCCATAGGAATCCCTAGGAAAATTCACCAACGCAAAACCATTGTTTTAGAGGAACTGATGTCTGAATAAGAAAAATCCTTAAGATTAGTAAATAACAGCAAAATTTAATTTATATGTAGGTATAAATATATATTGTATCAAAATACCATCAGATATGTATATATATATATATATATATATATATATATATATATATATATATGTATATATATATATATATATATATATATATATATATATATTTATTTATTTATGAATAAATAGAACATATTCTGCTATGTGAAGAACATTGAAATGTGAAATATGCATATTTCATGTTGGTTAACGCACATGAGAATATGTGATAATGTTTGCACAAGAGTTTAGTGTTAGGTTTTTTCCACCTGTTTTGCTCCATTGACTTCTATGGGAGAAAAGGTGAACGCGCAAGCGATATTCAAAGTGTTGGCTTTTTGCACTCATCGGGTTAGCCCACGAGTGAAAACAGTTTACTTTCAACTCATAATATGAGCCCAACCCAACGCAAAAAGCTTACTTCTAGTGCAGTTAACTAACAGTTACCCTAAATAGAGGTTAAGCATGGCCTCGGTCACTGAGTAAGAACGCTGCCATAGAGAGATGATATAATAAAAATACAGTGCTTTATTATTACATTACTAAAAGTTAATCATCTGTAAAGGACACCATAGTCACAGTGTGACCACTGACGTGTTTCACGCAACAAGCAATGACCAAATTACAAGTTTTGCGTTATGTGCTGTACGGCTATATCGCTGAAAAATTGGTCATTGCCAATACAGGCGCTATGAAAATCCTGCACTCAAACGTCATTTTTTGAGTGCAGAATGGAGAGTTGCGAAAAGGCTAAAATGTTTGCAGTATAGCCTTTACGCCAACTCTCCATTCCGCACTGATAAAATGACGTTTGAATGCAGGATTTTCATAGCGCCTGTATTACAGGTTGTGCGGACCTGCTAAAATGATTGCGCTATAGTCTATACCGCCGCAATCCATTCTGCTATCTGAAACCCGTAGTTATGGATTTTGCCAAACAAAAATGTTTCACAAAACTCATAACTAAAATGTTACAAAGTACACTAACACCCATAAACTATTATCTATTAACCCCTAAACTGCCATGCCCCTGCATCGAAAATACTATAATAATCCTATTAACCCCTAAACCGCCGGCCCCCCACATCGCTACTACTATAATAAAACTATTAACCCCTAAACCGCTGGCCCCCCACATCGCCAACACTAAATAAAACTATTAACCCTTAAACTGCTGCCCCCCACATTGCCAACACTAATATAAAGTATTAACCCCAAACCACCGGCCCCCACATCGCAAAGACTAAACTAAACCTACTAATCCCTAAACCACCAGCCCTCCACATTGCAAATCACTAAATAAACTATTAACCCCTAAACCTAACTATTCCCTATACTTTAAATTAAAATTACAATATAACTATCTTAAAATAAATAAAAACTTACCTGTGAAATTAAAAAAACTATGATTAAACTATAAATAAACCTAACATAACTATTTAAAGAAAATAAAATAAATGAAAAATAAAAAAACTAAATTACAGGATTAAAAAAACCTAGCACTACAAAAAAATAAAAAAATCTAACATTACTAAAAAAAAAAAACACTAAAATTACGAAAATAAAAAAAATATAAGATTACAAAAAATAATAAACAAAATTATTCAAAATAATGAAAAATAGACCAAATCTAATAGCCCAATAAAAACTAAAAAACAAAACAAAATAAAAATACCACCTAACCTATCAATAAACTACCAATTGCCCTTAAAAGTACCCTTTGTAGGGCATTGCCCTAAGTTAAACAGCTCTTTTACCTAAAATAATTACAAAGTCCCCCATAAAAGTAAAAATCCCACCCAACCAACCCCTCAAAATAAAAAACCTAAGTCTAAAAAAAAACCTAAGCTACCCATTGCCCCTAAAGGGGCATTTGTATGGGCATTGCCCTTAAAAGTGCATTAAGCTCTTTTTCGCCCATAAAAATAAAAAAGCCCTGATCTTAAAAAAAACACTCAAAAAAATAAAAAAAGGCCTAACACTGACCCCAGAAAATCTACTCACAGTTCTTGAAGTCCTGACATCCATCTTCATCCAGGTGGCGAGAAGTCTTTATCCAGGCGGCGACATCTTCCTCCATCGTGGTAACATCTTCTATCTTCATCCAGGGCGAAGGCAGCGCAGAGCGGAGGTGACCATGGAACAAGACCATGGAGCCATTCAGCGTAGAGGATCCTCTTAGTACGATCATCGACGCACACTGAGGATTGAATGCAATGTACCCCTTTTATATTGGGGTACCGTTGCATTCCTATTGGCTGAAAAAATCAAATCAGCCAATAGGTTGAGAGCTGCTTAAATCCTATTGGCTGTTCAAATCATTTCAACTATTTTATCTTATTACTTTCATAAATATTTTAAGATGCTACTTTTATAATAAGCATCCTATTCACAGGCCTCCCTGCCTTGCTTAATTGTGTGTGAAATAAAGCTATAACAGAGAGGAGGATTGAATTATCCTGGCCAGGAACTTTAACTGAAGGGGACAAACAGCCATTATTACTTACACATCACAACTGCAGGAGCAGATTCCCAGCACATCTAGAAATTATAACATTGTGAATAGCACGCAGCTCCTATACAGCAACTGAACTTTATCAGGAGAACATTAATAGAAGCTAGAGCTGAGCAGAAACGTCCCTTCTCAGATTAGAAATAAGACCATATAGGGTCAGGGGAGACCTGGTCCCTCCAAGAGAAAAACACTGATATACTGTAGGTAATGGCAAGCAAAAGAAACGTTAAGCCACCGAGAAACACACACACCTCAGCCATGGAGAATGATTTAATTCCAGCAGAACCAGCATTGCCCTTAGGGGGACTACCCACGACCTAATTAAACAAATCACCACGGCCCAGGTAGATGACGCTGGACCACGAACCCAGACCAAAATCCTTTCTTACAAAAGAAGACTTTAGGCACTTATCCTCGAAAGAGGACATAAAAGAAGCCATGCATGATTTTAAAACCATGTTTGGGAAGCTGAAAAGAGATATCACAGTGGTGGACCAACGTGTTACCCAAATAGAAGAAAGAGAAGAAACCCTTAGCTCTGACTTACAACACCAGACCAGCTATATGCAAGCTCAAGAGGGCACTGTGCAAACACTCATGGGCCGCATAGAGGACTTGGAAAACAGGATCAGGAGGAATAACCTCAGATTGAGGGGAATACCCGAAGCAGTCAATCCTCCTGCTCTTCGGAATTATATACAAGAGTTCATTAGACACCTCAAAAACAATGATACCGCTCCAGATGTACAGATAGAAAGAGCTCACAGGGCCCTACGTCCCAAGCCACAAGCAGAGCACCTCCCAGGGATATAATAATGAAGTTATTATCCTTCAAAGATAAGGAAGAAATCCTAAGACTTGCCAGAACGCAACACCCACTTGAGTTTAGGGGCTCAGAGGTCCAGGTCTATTCAGACTTATGCCCCACGACACTGCAGAAATGAAGAGACATGAGATTTGTCACGTCAGTGCTAAAGTAGAAGAGGATACCTTACATATGGGGCTTTCCCACCTTCCTGATTGCCACAAAGAACAACACCTCACTTGTCCTCAAAACCATAGAGGATCTTCCCAACTTCAACCAAGCACTGGGCCTTAACATTAGCCCACTACAGGGTACAGATGAGGCCCCTCAGGGCCCCTACAGAAGAATCCAAGGTGAAGACCAACTGACAGGCCGGAGAGCATGATCTGAATGGCACCATTGGAATGGACTCACTCACTATCGGTACTTTGCTGCCTGGCACCTGAGGACCCTCCTCGGAGGCTCAGGATAACTTTACAGGTCGTATGTTGATATTGAGTTAGAATGCAAATTAACTGTTAATATTATTTATTTATAATGTATGTTTTGTTTCAATATCATAAGTATGATATTTCTTAATACTTAAAAGGCACACTACACACCTTTAACATGAAACTGAAGTGATTAACACAGACATTTAGTCTCTGTATCATATCAAAGGTCATATGTGGAAACAAACCCAGTGCACACCATACGAAATTCAATACTCCACAGATCATAATGTAGGCTCTACATTCAAACCAGAGTTGACCACAATGAAAGACCCACACATCTCAAACTCCCATTACACATTTGCACTTGATACTGTGATACAGGGAGGTGGGAGTGGGTCCTTATTTCTACAGCCCCAAAACTGGGATCCAGACTTACCCAAGAGGGCACTTAAATTACAAACCTAAGATGTATAGACTTTGAAGGACCCCGTTCAGCAATTTCTGAGTCACTTTACAGTGGTCTGAGGGAGGAATATTATGATATACACACTCGGAGACAATGCCACTTGGGGGATGTCCCTACTGCTGGAATACAAAAAGGATCAGGAGAGGTATAACTACAGGGGATACACTCATCAAATTCAACCCACACACAGTTAGTGCCCCAGGGATCTAGATTCACCTATTATACCCAGGTAACATATGCACTCCCTGCAGCTGTGCACAAAGTAGACACAATGGGGACAACAATGGGCCCCAAACCTCATTTTACCTCACCAACTCATACCGGCATGGTCTACACTGCCCCTAGAAAGCAGGGTGTGAACATGGCATGGCAGAGAGAGACATACTACATATTATATAGTAGATACAAAACCTCACTCAGGTTGTTTTTTTTTCTTTTCATGGAAAACGTTGATTTAATAAGAAACTGTTAAATGTTTATATAACTAACGAAAGCACGGGGACAACTACCCCTGATTTGTTAAAGTAGTTGTTAAAGTTTGCATTAATATTGAATTTACTGATATTGATTATTTTATTGTTATACTGCACACCAGACGCAGTAAATATTACCTCTTCATACTTCTACTTGTCTCCTTAGAGAAGACACCTTTCCCCTCCTACACTACTATATTCTTCCCTTTACTCCCTTAATCTCCCTTCTTTCCCCCCTCCCCACCCCCCCTTTTTTTTCTCTTCCCCCTCCCCACACATACCTAGCCCTTTCCCCTTGTGGAGCTCATATACCATGACATGCAAACAGAACCAATACAGATCCCACCCTATTGAGCTCATATCCATAAATGTCAAGGGCCTAAACAGCCGCAATAAACGTTCAAAAGTTTTGCGAGCCTTGCAGAGAATGGGTGGGGACATAATTTACCTACAAGGAACTCACTTTTCAGCAGCACATGAGCCGAAGTGGTATTGTCACCATTACCCCAACGCATTCTTTGCCTCAGGGCCAACCAAAAAAAATGGGGTTGGGATTATCTTACACGCAAAAATTCCAGGTCATACAGACCTATTGAGACCCAGAGGGCAGATACCTAGTGATTACTGGCTCTGTGTACGGCAGCCCCAACACGCTTGCAAATGTATACTGCCCCAATCAATCCCAGCACCTTTTTCTACCAAGAGTCATTCGTAAAATACTAGAAATGCGGGTGGGTATTTGCAATATGCAATCACATGGTCAGACCATGCCCCAGTCAGTTGCTCTATCCTATGGCCCAATGTCCCAATCACACCCTATATGTGGAGACTGGACGACACGCTCTTAGACGACCCAATGTTTAGCACCGATATACATAGAGCAATAACAGAATTCTTTCACCTTAATGCTGATGAACACATTGAGAAAGCTACTATATGGTAAGCGCATAAGTGCACTATCAGGGGCCTCCTGATAAAGAGGAGATCCGGTCTAAATAAGGCTAGGAGAGAGCGCTATCAAACTCTGTTGTCTCAAGTCAAGAGAGCGGAACAAAACCACAAAACACAACCGAAAGACGACGTTGGTTTGAAAGTACTGGTCTCGGCCAGAGAGGCCTTGTTACAGTTTTTACAAGAAGAAAAGAAACAGGCACTGAAACTGAAGCAACTTAATTATGAACAGGGGGATAAAGCTGGAAAACTACTGGCCAGAGCAATTGCACGGAAAAAGCTAAAGGCTTTTGTACATCATAATATGGTAGATAGAGAGGAAAAGGTTAAAGTGGACGCTGATGCCATAGCAGCCACCTTTAGAACGTACTATGAGTCTCTATACAACATACAACACACCAATCAAGAGGGTGAAGAACACCCTCTACCGTCACAAGATGATGGAAGTATACTAGACTACCTTAGGGAGGTTGACCTGCCCAAGCTTACAGAACAAGAAAAGGAATCATTGGATTCCTCAATCACAATAGGAGAAATTAAAAAAGCAATTAAAGATCTTCCGTCGGGGAAAAGCCCCAGGCCAGATGGTTTTGGACTTAAATATTATAAAATATATGCGGATATCCTAGCCCCGATATTGATAAACTTATTTAACATATTATCTCACTCCCCCAACCTCCCAGGCTCCATGCTGGAGGCAAATATCACGGTGATCCCCAAGCCAGGGAAACCACAGGATAAGCCTGAAAACTATAGGCCTATATCCTTATTGAACTCTGATGTAAAGATTCTAGCCAAAGTGATAGCCAATCAAATGAACAGGCTGCTCCCTGGTTTGGTCTCCACTGATCAAGTGGGTTTTATTCCGGCACACGAGGCAAGGGATAACACCCTGAAAGTCTTGCAAATGATCACACATGCCCAATCTCATAGGATGCCACTCTCCTTGGTCACAACGGATGCGGAAAAAGCATTTGATCGGGTGAGTTGGTTATTTATTCAGCACACGCTGAAGAAATTCGGCTTCGGACCCAAATTTATAAACATAGTTATGTCCCTTTATTCAACACCCAACGCGAGGATCAGAGTTAATGATACGATCTCTAGAGCATTTATGATCAAAAACTGGACCAGACAGGGCTGTCCCCTCTCGCCACTCTTGTTTGCCTTTACGATCAAGGTTTTGGCAAGCAAAATCAGAGTGAACCCACGGATCAGAGGGTTTTCCATTGGCAATACCGAGCACAAGCTCTCGATGTACGATGACGATATCTTACTGACCATATCAGACTCACCCAACTCATTACATGAAGCCCTGGCGGAATTTTCAGCCTTTGGGGAAGTCTCAAACTTCCTCCTCAACCCCCAGAAGTCTGAGATCCTGAATATTACTGAATCACCCACTATGTTCACCGCCCTCAACATAAATATCACAACTATACAAACTTCTCATGACAAAAGGGGGAACTGCCCTCCCGACATACGTCTCGGCTTGGCAGGCTGACCTTGATCAGGAGATAGAAGGTAAGGATTGGCTTAAAATTTTTGAAAGAGCAAAAAAGGCCTCAGTGTCAATGAGAATACAATAAGCACACTATAAATTGTTAAGCAGGTGGTACATGACACCCCAACGACTACACAGAATTTACCCACATGCTAATGGGGGGTGCTGGAGAGGCTGTTAAGGACAAGGAACCCTTCTTCATATTTGGTGGACCTGCCCATGTATACAGCCTTATTGGGAAGAGGTGCTGGGAGAAATGAGCAAAATTCTAACGATTATAATTCCACCAAAACCATCATACCTGATCTATCATGATCTACCCAAGATTGTAGGAAAAGATAAATACCTACTCCTCTTGTTGATGCTGAATAGTGCCAAGGGGCTAATTCAGGTACACTGGAAAAAGACTTGAGTACCAAACTTACAGGACTGGAGTGCCAAAGTGGGGGAATTGCTTAGACTGGATGGATACCACTACCTCAAAGTTGTCAAACTGGCTACACATAACATGATGACATTAACTTGGATGGGCAGAGGGTTATAACATAGTCTACCAGACTATCAAAAGACAAACTGAATAATAGATCCTGTCCCACACTCATGAGAAACTATTCCTCCCCTTCGTCCCCTTCCCCTCCACCACCACCCCTTCCCCCCCCTTTTTTTCTCTCTCCCTCTCCCTCTTATTCTTCTCTAGACACCTTTCTCTTTATTTCCTATAACACTACTTACTCTGATTTCCTTTTCATGCGCCCGTATGGGTGGCAACATCAGGGACTCAAATAACCTCAGCTGTATGTAGCAAAGATGCTGAGTACCTTTATGATTAAAATATCAGGAACCTGATGTTAAGTTTCAATGGACATGTTTGTTTGATGATATGGACTATTCAACACAATGAGCAATTCAACTCGTTGAAACAAGCTCAAAGTTAAATGTACCAACTGCAAGTAGCACTTGTTGAGCAGATGATATGATTCCTTAGCATCAGTGCATAAGCCAGATGTAGCTGTCACAAACTCAAGGACGTTTTACTGTACATAAATTGTTGTCAATATTATTTTGGTCTATCTGAATTATGTATTGTCTCATTGTTTTTTTTTCTCTTCAATAAAGCTTGTTTGAAAATTAAATTTTTTTTTTTTTTTTTTTTTTTTTTTTTTATTGATTTATCCTAAAGTATTGTGATAGGAATATTGTTACTCTTGGAATACAGAAAGATGTAAAGAGATTTATTCCCTAATAAAACATTATTTAGTATTAATCCTAAATCTAGAAATAATATAAAAAGAAATTCCTGAGGAGGAAAAACCTAAGAGGATGCGCTTGGAACACAGGTTATCAAAGTAGGACCTAACACTTTATGATTGTGTTTGTACCCGTATGCATAAATAAATATAAACAGCACAGTGTTTGGTATGTGTGAAAAATTAATAATAATGACAAAAATAGATTGTGAGTAAAACAAGCTAGCACACATTAGGTCCTGGATTCGAATCCAACCAGGAGATGAGATATACATATAAACACATGTTAATATATGTACAGTTTACTATGATATATTTTTTTCCAGATATATTTGGTAATTGCGAATAGGATTTTTTTATATACTTTTTATTTAAGTGTTATCTGTGCGGTCACAATTATTCAAACCAATTTATACAATGTATCAAAAGTTAAATGTTTTTGCAATTGCAACATTGTTAATAGAGTTGACCTTTTGTTTCAATTCCGGGTCACTGTGGGTTTAAATAGATCTCTATTGTTAACTATGATTATGCCTGATGAAACGGTCTGGAATAGACTGAGAAACGCGTTGCAAAATAAATACTGTTTGTTTTATACCACAACCCGGTATTTTTGCTTCTTTCCACGATCCACTTGTTTTTGAAACAGGACTTTTACCACGGAACCTTTCATACACTGACACTGTCAGTTTTGGAGAAAAGTCTCCGTGGCGTGAGTGCAGCAGGAGAACACCTATCAGTTTGCAGCTCACCTGGTCCGGCCATTGGCCCTAAAAAACGTGGGTGCTACTTTCTAGATGCCTATCTGGATTCCACAGGTCCTCTGGGTGAGACCTCTAGCGTACTGACTGCTGGAATTTGAATGTCAGCCTGCTTTATCGCACCTTATTCATTTAAGGTGCCACTTTCCTTGTGAGTAGTTTTTTGCACATCACTTTTATATTTGTTGTTTTAACGATTCACACTATGTTGGCGCCCCTTGTTTATCTTCCATTCTAAATATAGAAATGTATATATTAATCAACAGTGTTTTATTAGTGGAAATGATTGAAATGTTATAAATTACTGTGTGCTATAAGCTCACTGTAGGCAACATTTGCAAAGTTTTTTATGGACAATATACACTTTTTATTCGCTTGCACCAAAAAAAATGTATCCAAAAAAAAGATATTAATAACAAAATAACTGCCATTCATAATCATATATAATAGAATTATTTAAACAATAAGCAATATTCCAAGGCTACTCTGACAACACTCGGGTATATTTCAGAAAGCAAAATGTAGCACATATTCCTGTTCTGCTTATAATATCAATAAATAAATATATATTTATTAATTCTGTAAAATATTTATTAAGAGGATTGTTTTTTTTATTTTATTTAAATACTAAAGGAAATACCATTAACTGCTTGACATACACTTTTTTTTTTTTTAAAGTAAATTAACCGATAGACGCCGGTAGGACGTTCCATGCCAAGCTAGCAGCGCTCGGCATTAACACCATTAGGATGCCATGTCTCCTGCCTTTTACACAATCAAGTATCGGACTGGGGCGTGCCTAGCAGCATAGACAGTCCCCCATGATCTGATCCTGGCCTTGAAATCACATGATCGCATCGATGATCGCATGATTTCATATTTACAACAGGTGTTTGTTCTGATGTTAAACACGATGCTGGCACAAAGAGTTTAACATAGTGTTCTAAATAATAATAATAATAATAATAATAATAATAATAATAATAATACTAATAACCCAAAGACTACATTTGATTGCACTATATTATAATGTGATATAAGTCTTAAGCAACATTTTTTAGCCAGAATTCTCTAACATCCTGAAAGTCTGAGCTGCCATTCACCTAGATTACAAGTTTTGTGCTAAACAGGGTGCGAAACTAACACCAAAAAATTTGCGTGATTGCACTTTCCATAGCGTTGCCATTCAGAGTTACTGAAAAGATTCCTTGTGCTGTGCGTTATGGTGCGTTAAGCCCCATACCGCATAAAAACCAAGGGCTGAGTTTACCTGCTCGTGCACGCTTTCCCCCATAGACATCAATGGGGAGAGAGTGTTAGAAAAAAAACTAACACCTGCGAACGCAGAATGGCGTTCACCATAACGCAAACCCACTGATGTCTATGGGAAAAGAAAGTTACGTTTAAACCTAACACTCTAACATAAACCCCATGGGGTCTATTTATGAAAGTGTCAACTGAAAATACGCTTGAATTCCACGTTGTATTTGTTGCGAGATTGATCCGCCATAATTATCAAAGCATCAAGATCGGCAAATGTTGAAATTTGTGATGTAATATACAATCCCGCGATCTCAATCCGATGAAGATCGATGCTTACATCATTACAGATGTTTCAAATTCAGATTCTACTCTATTTGACCCTTTTCCAAATTTATCAAACATTTAATAGGTACGCTCGCGTCTATTCCTACGCAGCGTACCTAGTTTTCAATCCAATTGAATCAATCCCTTGAGGTCGCGGATGCCATAGAACTCAATGGGAGTCTGAAAACACAGAAAGCTTATGTTCGATGCTGCAAGAGAATGAATACGGTATATTACATAATAAAAGTAAATTAGAAACTTTATTAAAATTGTATAGCCTTTCTAAATCAAACAATATTGTTGCTACACATTTGGTGCACTAGTAGATATAGGGATAAAAATGAAAAATACATTACTACTTATGGATTATGTTACAACTTTGTCTCTCATTACAAAGCAAGGGGACAATATTATTGCTACACATTTGTTGAAAAGTTTTGCGCCAAACTTGTCGCACTAATAGATTTAGAGATAAAAAGGAAATAAATACACAACATAATATAGCTAACTTCCTTTTTATTTTTTGGGACAAATCTATGTGCACCATATTTAAGCCATGTCATACAAGTCCCACTCTTAACTTCGCACCAATTTTAACGCCACACTTTTCGTACCAATTATGATGCAAAATCCTAAACAACCCACACACTAGTGATTTTTTCAACCATTTTTTATTGGAATATGCATTATCACATGATTTATGACATCAGCCAATCTAATTCAAATACACATTTTAAACTATCACTAACGAATCAAAATGCTTGATACTTGTGTCATTGATCACTCATCAGAACTTGTAAGTGCCATTTGTTACATTGTGTATTATACTTTGTATATGTATATGTGAAATTAGTATTAAAGATAAACATTGATGCTGACATTAGGACACACAGTGTAATATTTTGGACAAGGATTTTAAAATTCGAATTGATGTTTGATTCAATATAATCTTAAACTGATAGCTGAAAGGAATAGCCCCCCTAACATTAAACTGTCATGATTCAGATACAGCAGAAATTAAAATCAACCTCTTTACTGTCATGCTATTTTCAGTGTATTTCTTCCTTCTCTTGAATTTCTTTTTTAGTAAGAAATGTCATCTTATATGCCAGCCCATTTTATAACACCTGTGAAGGCATTGTTTCTTAAACTAGATTGCAATCAGGAGGGGTTACACAGGTACAGAGAGCAAACTGTTCCAGCTCTTAAAACTAATAAATACATATGATGCCCTGATTACATTTTATATTTGCAATTATTCCTGCTCAGAATAATAATACATTTACACTATATACATATAGTGGTATAAATAAACACAAAGATATGAAAGACAATATTGTTTAGAACAAAAAAAGGAATTTAGGGACATGAAAATATGTTTACAAAAGATTTCTGACATAACACACACACACACACACATATATATATATTATGTGCAAAGATATATGTACAAATTCTAGCATTAATACTCATTTATAAAAAAAAAAATATGAGATAAAAGCATATCATGACAATCTATGAGATTGGGAGGCCGAATTATCAAGTGTCTGTCAGACCTGATCCAACAGTGCGGATCAGGTCCGACAGACATCGCTGAATGCGGAGAGCAATACGCTCTCTGTATTCAGCATTGCACCAGCAGCTCGCAAGAGCTGCTGGTGCAACGCCGCCCCCTGCAGATTCGCGCCAGCAGGGAGGTGTCAACCAACCCGATCGAATACGATTCCTGTCCGCCTCATCAGTCTTTAGACCGCTGCTCCATAACTTGTGTTTCTGGCAAGTCTTCAGACACGGGCCCTCAGGCACCGTATGGAGCTTGATAAATGGGCCTCATTGTATGCTGAGGTATAAATGTAGCTATTTCTTGGACATTAACAGTTGAAAAATGAAAGATTAGCTTAAGAGAAACGTGCTTGTTCATTGACAGTAATGAAATGGTATAAATAAAGTTGGGAAAAACCCGAATAACCGTGACATTGATTGATGACTGTTAGTTAACAACAGTCCGATGCTCTTCCCACCATAATTGACACACATGTTTTTGAAGGCTTTTTTGATAAATAAGGGTATCATATTCAGATCCGCATCAGCGATGTCTGGTGAGCGTATTGACGCCGGTGAATGCACTGAGATTGACGCTTTAAAAAATATGCCCCCAAGTCTAAACACCCCTAATCCGCTGCCCCCAACATCGCTGACACTAATAAAAGTTATTAACACCTAATCCGCTGCTCCCCGACATCTCTGATTCTAACTAAAGTTATTAACCCTTAATCCGCCGCTCCCTGACATCGCCGACACTAATCAGTTATTAACCCCTATTCCGCCGGTCTCCAACATCGCCGACACTATTAAAAGTTATTAACCCCTAATCCGCCACTCGCCGACATCGCTGACACTAAATATAATTATTAACCCCTATTCCGCCTCTCCCCAACATCGCTGACACCTAAATAAACCTATTAACCCCTAAACCGCCGCCCCTCATCGCAAAACACTAAATTAAACTATTAACCTCTAAACCTAACACCCCCTAACTTTAAATTAAAATAACAATATAACTATCTTAAAATAAATAAAAAATTACCTGTGAAATAAAAAAGACTAACATTTTGTAATTATTTTAACGAGGTAGCTATTAAATAGTTATTAACTATTTAATAGCTATTGTACCTAGTTAAAATAAATACAAAGTTGCCTGTAAAATAAATATAAATCCTAAAATAGCTACAATGTAACTATTAGTTATATTGTAGCTATATTAGGGTTTAATTTATAGGTAAGTATTTAGTTTTAAAAAGGATTCATTTATTTAATTATAGTAATTTTATTTAGATTTATTTAAATTATATTTAACTTAGGGGGGTGTTAGGGTTAGGGTTAGACTTAGGTTTAGGGGTTAATAACTTTATTTTAGTAGCGGCGACGTTGGGGGTGGGAGATTAGGGGTTAATAATTGTAGGTAGGTGGCGGCGACGTTGGGGGGGCAGATTATGGGTTAATAAAATTTACTATAGTGTTTGCGAGGTGGGAGTGCGGCGGTTTAGGGGTTAATACATTTATTATAGTGGCGGCGATGTCCGGTCGGCAGATTAGGGGTTAATATGTGTAGGTAGGTGGCGGCGACGTTGGGGGCCGCAGATAAGGGGTTCATATTTATAATGTAGGTGGCGGCGATGTCCGGTCGGCAGATTTGGGGTTAAATAATTTTATTATAGTGTTTGCAATGTGGGAGGGCCTCTGTTTAGGGGTTAATAGGTAGTTTATGGGTGTTAGTGTACTTTTTAGCACTGTAGTTAAGAGCTTTATGTTCCGGCGTTAGCCCATAAAGCTCTTAACTACTGACTTTTAAATGCGGTAGGAGTCTTGGAGGTAGAGGCTGTACCGCTCACTTCTTCCAAGACTCGTAATACCAGCGTTAGGCAAATCCCATTAAAAAGATACGCAATTGACGTAAGGGGATTTGCGGGAATTGAAAAGTCGCAGAAAAAAAGTGAGCGGTAGACCCTTTCCTGCCTGGCTGGTAATACCAGCGGGCATTAAAAAGCAGTGTTAGGACCCCTTAACGCAGAACTCGTAATCTAGCCGAATGTAAATGAAGCCACATAATCCAAAAGACCAAACCTGATTTATACTGGGTAATAAAAATGTAGTTTTAAACCCACACTTTGCCCTCAGAAATGAGTCAGAAAGACTTTGAAGTATACGGCTGAGAGGGCATTAACAGAGGTTAATGGGCTAAATTACAGTGGACGCACAATGATCTGTCAGTAGTAACAAACCTGGCATTATCAATTATAAATCACTCAACATTAAATTAAAGGTGAAGGAATTAATAGCAGCAGTGGGTTCTCCATAGCATAGAATTAATAGAGAAAATTACTAAAGCAACTTGCAATCTGTAGTTACAGTTGTGCACTTGGTTTTTTTGTACCAATTCAAAGATGGTGCAAAGCTCTTGCTATCAGTCGCTAGCCTTGAAAAGATTTGCCAAAAAAGAGGAAAAAGGATATTTACAAGCACCTCATTTAAGACTAAAATATAATAATATATTTGTATATTTAATTTACAGTACATTAAAATGTTATATATATATTTAGCAATTGCAATTTATTAGGACAATAGTGGTGATTCATTATGCACAATATGCAGCTTCCTATAGTTTTTAAACTGCAAAAATATGCATTTTCTCTTAATTTATATTTGTATTATTGAATTTATTTAAATGGGAATTAATATGAGTAGTGTTAGTATTTGGTTCCTTTTGCGTGCTGCCGAGTGGGCCTGCTGTAATTACCAGTATGTCTAATAAGCTATGTCTATAAATCTCTTGTTCTATTGTATATGCTGGTTAAGAAATAATTGCTATAATAAACAGCAACAGGTGGTTACTTAACCCCTACGCTTGTTTTTTTTTTTCTTCTTATTTACCTATGAAAACTATATTTTTTTGGGGGGGGGCATAAAAAGAGTTTTCTCAGAATTAAAGTGAATGTTAAGTTACTAATAGTGCCCCACACCATTGGATAGACTTTTAAAAATGAACAAGGGTTTAATTCATAGCGCAGCTCTCCCGTTCGCAATTTTGTCAAATTGATTGACAGATGACGATTCGTAAAAGAACCAATTCTTTTTTCCCCCACAGGCTGTGTGGTTTACGCAAAGGGGATGAACGCCCCGGGGGAAAAACAAGGATTAGTTATTTTACAAATCGTCACCTGTCAATCAATTTAACAATATGGCGGGCGGGAGAGCTGCGCTTAACGTTGCAGCGGTAAATAGGTAAAAATTCTGCAAACTATATACATATAAAAGATTTCATGAATTAAACCCTGGTTAATTTTTAAAAGTCTATCCAATGCCGTGGGGCACTATTAGTAACTTGACATTCGAAATTACCAAAAAAAAAAGGAAAAAATAAATGTGGGTGTATGTGTATATATATATATATTCCACAAAAAACTGTAGTTCTGTAACTACAAAAAAAATCTCATATATTGTTTGATAATTTTAACGTCCATATCTCCATCTATGTCTAAAATTATGCAATGGGGTAACTCTCATTTGGTATAACAGAACTGGCTAAATTCTCAAAATGTACCCCAAAACTTTATATATTTTTAAACTAGACAACCCAAAGTATTGATCTAGACCATTTAACTGCCAAATGCCATCATATAAAAAAAAAGTTAATTTTCTCACAAACTTTGTGTTTCAAACTAGTTATTTATACGTAACTACTGAAGTCATAAGACAAATGGCTCAAAAAGTTTATCTAGAGTCACCATTACTTAAAAATAGCAGACATTCGTGGCTTTGCCATTGATTTTTGGTAATTAGAAGACTGCTAATTGCAGCTAAGCAACACAATTCCTGGTAGTGAAGGGGTTAATCAGTTAGCTGTAAAGGGTAAAACGTATTGTAGGGCAGTGCAGTGATTACCCTCCCATCTGACACCCACCACCTCCCTGATCCCTCCCAAAAAGCTCTCTTTGCTCCCACTGTTTACCATCATCTTCTACCATCTTAGGTACTGGCAGCCGTCTACCAGTATAAAGTTAGGTTTTTGTTTTTTAATTATTTATTTATTTTCTGTATTGTAGGGAACCCTCCCACCCCCCTCCTACTGCAGCATGATATTTGTCACTGGCCCCTCATGCGATGGACTGCCCACCCACCTCCCTCCTTCCCTCTCAAACTTCCCATGGTACCACAGCCTCCTCCCTGTTTCACTGTCTTTATCATGATCTGTCTTCATATGGTAAGAGAGCACAATCAGTGTTCCTTTACTATATGAAGGCAGATGTCTTCTGCCCCCAGCTGTAGTTTCTACTGTGCAAGCTGACAGCAGGGACTGCAGTATGAGTCAAAGTGTTGGATGTAGGTACTACCTCACCGCAGTACGCTGGCCAAAGTACTGTGTGAAAGTAGGTACTTTCAATTGGCTTAAGGGGTTAATATCAGCTCTTGTTTGCACCAACTATTGTCATTGGGCTATTGTCTGCCCTACAAAATGACTTGGAGTTATTGAAATTCACTGAAACTAATTATACATTTTCATTTTCAGTGAAAAGTAAATAAGTATAAAATTAATTATGATAGAAAGTCATTATTGGGGACACTTGATAATAATAATTTATTTAAACACAGAATTATGAACTATTAATTATTAGCTGATTTATAAATTAGGTTTTATAAATACAATATAGTAATATCAATCACTCAAGCTGTATAATTTTGTTGTATTATATCCTTGTGCTCTTTGGGAATAATGTATTTGTTCATTTACTGGATTTTGGTTGGGTTTTGCTGAGTACAGTATTATCACACACCTGTTCTTGAGTGTTTTTTTAAAGGGACAGCAAGCACATTGCGATTTTAATAATAAATAAATATTTATGTATGCATAGTAAAACAACTTTGCAATATACTTTCATTATATATTTTGCCCCTTTTATTTCTAATTTATTTCTGAAAGTAGCGAATTTCCTAATCCTCTGACCTAGAAATGCAGCCGGCCGACTTTTCAATGCTAACCATTTTATTGATCTTTACCTATTTGCCTTTAAAAGATAAAAACTGCAACATTTTGCACTTTATACTAACATAATGGTCATAGCTAGACTTGACATCTTCAGACTGAAGCCGGTACTGTCTTCTACAAATAAGGCAACCATTGAAAAAACAGCTGCAGCAAACAAAATGTTAAATTGTTTTAAAAATGCCCATAGGAAGAGAACAGAAATGTCTTGTAATTGTGTATTGAATATTCCTTTGTTATTTAAAGAGACAGTAAACAACTTGTAATTACAAGACATTTCTGTTGCAATGCTGTAGAATAACATAGCAGCCCAGTCTTAATGTTTTTAAAATGAATTAACATTCTTTTTACTAGGATTGTGCATTCGTTCCATAACGAATGTAAATTCGTATCAAAAACATGGATATTCATTTTGTTTTCACGAAACGAATATCCAAATGAATGCACTAACTCATTTTAAACAAAACTAACTAATACTGACGACATTCATCAGTATTCATTTGTTTCTTTTAAATGAGCTTTTTAAGGGTTTAATACTTTTCCCCTAGCACACTGGAGACTCATGCTAAACCCAACCCTTCCTCACAGAGCCCTGGCGTAAGCTAATAGGAGGCTTAGAGTCGCGAATCCTAGAACCTGCATTAAAATAGAAGGTAATTTAGTGCGTGGCCAGACTTTTAGCCGACGGACATTTGGCTGATGGATAATAGTCCAACACACAAGTGGCTATCAGATAACAGTCCGGCCATGAGATAGATAGATTTGATAGATAGATTTGATAGATAGATAGATAGATAGATAGATAGATAGATAGATTTGATAGATAGATAGATTGATAGGTAGATAGATTTGATAGATAGATAGATAGATAGATAGATAGATAGATAATTTCCCAGACAGAGAATTACAAGACGTATGGGCTGGGGCCCATGGTTAGGTTCCCAGAGGTGGTTGCGGCGCTTGAGGCTTTGATTAGAACAGAGCACTCTGGAGCGTATCTGCCCTCGGCCAAACTCGGAACATGCTTCGACATTCTGTCTGTCGGCATTTTGTCAGAGCACCAATTTAGCGCAGACTCTGGGATCTGCCACGCTAAGCCTCTTATTAGTACAGCCCGGGCTCTGTGAAGAAGGGTCAGGTAAGGCTAGAGGTGAACTTTTACGTTGATTTAATGAAAAAAAATATATATATAATAATTCCCTAAATATTCTGAATTTGTTTTGCTTTAAACTAAATGAATACTGAATAGCTCAGCAAATGAATATTTAGAAAAATACATTTTTCCGAATATTTGTTTTGAAAGATTGGTACAAAACAATTGTTTCGCTGCTACACGTATCATTTTACTGAATTATTTTTAATAGCCAAACTCCACCCACAGCTTGTCTCATTTGAAGTAGCTACTGTCGTAAATTTAGTTGTCAAGTTAGTAAAAATGTATTTGTTTTGCAGATGTTGTCAGTTAAAGCCAATTAGGGACAGATATGTGGCAGGGTTAGGCTCGATAAGTCAGCATCTGCATTTATTATAATTATAAAATGCTCAATTCTCAGAGCTAAACTACATGAAAAGGGGCAAAATAAGTAATGAAAATATACTGCAAAGTTGTTTCATTATGTTTAACTAAATATTTTAAATAAAAATCTCAAGGTGTTTGTTTACTGTCCCTTTAAGAAAGTCTCACAATATGTATTGTAATTCTGAATAATGTATTGGTTGCTCAGTGCCTTCAGCAATCTAATGTTTGGCTATTTTTTAAACCTCCTTCATGGTAAATGTTTTGGTGTTTTGTGTGAAGGGACATTTTATAACAAAAGAAGGATTGAATACTATATTGTGTCTGCAAGCGAAGAAGCGCAGGATACAAATTATTGCCCCAGTATATGACAGGTGAATTATAGAGCTATGCTTTTTGGGCCAAAAGACAAGGGACCTTGAAAAAAACCCATTGCTTGCACTTTAGTTTGCAGACACAAGCACTTGTGTTATGAGGATTTGCTGTGCTTTCTCTGCTGAAAATACAGTACAGGACAGCACAATGCAGCCAGCAATTACATTTTATGAAACCTTTTTGTCATTTAATGAGAGTCCAGGTTGTATCATTAAAATGCGTAAAAATCATATTATAATTTTATTAAAAAGAAAAAATAGATTACATCAGTGACACCATGAAAGCCGTACCGAAAAAAATGAATTAAAGGGGCATTTTTAAAAATAATTTCTTGCATGTAAAAGAGAAAAAATTAAAGCTTTTTCTTTTTTAATTGATATTGATGCTTAAAGGGACATAATAATTCAACAATTTTATAAGCTTTTCAGTTCACTACTATTATTATTGTGTATTATACTTTGTTTATAAACCACCAACATATTCTGCAGTGCTGTCCATGGGTACGATTAAATAGACACTGAACCCAAATTTTTTCTTTCATGATTCAGATACAGCAGCAATTTTAAGCAACTTTCTAATTTACTCCTATAATTAATTTTTCTTCGTTCTCTTGCTTTCTTTATTTGAAAAAGAAGGCATCTAAGCTATTATTTTTGGTTCAGCACCATGGAAAGCACTTGTTTATTGTTGGGTGAATTTATCCACCAATCAGCAAGAACAACCCAGGTTAGTCACCAAAAATGGGCCGGCATCTAAACTTAAATTCTTGCATTTCAAATAAAGATACCAAGAGAATGAAGAAAATTTGATAATAGAAATTAGAAAGTTGCTAAAAATTGCATGCTCCATCTGAATTATGAAAGAAAAAATTTGGGTTCAGTGTCCCTTTAATATAAGTGAAACAATGATACGATACTTGGAAGAGAAGACAAAATTTGACAAATACAGGAGAAATTGAGGGCCCTATTCCCATAAGAATTTACAGTTTAGAAGGAGGTGAGGACAGCAAGGTTGAGAATAATGTTAAAGGGACAGTCTACACCAGAATTTTTATTGTTTTAAAAGATAGATAATCCCTTTATTACCCATTCCCCAGTTTTGCATAACCAACACAGTTATATTAATATACTTTTTACCTCTGTGATTACCTTGTATCTAAACCTCTGCAAACTGCCCCCTTATTTCCCTTCTTTTGACAGACTTGCATTTAAGCCAATCAGTGATGGCTCCTAGGTAACTTCACATTCGTGAGCTCAATGTTATCTATGTGATACACATTAACTATTGCCCTCTAGTGGTAAAAAACTGTCAAAATGCATTCATATTAGAGGTGGCCTTCAAGGTCTAAGAAATTAGCATATGAACCTCCTAGGTTTAGCTTTCAACTAAGAATGCCAAGTGAACAAAGCAAAATTGGTGATAACAGTAAGTTGGAAAGTTGTTTAAAATTACATTCTCTATCTGAATCATGAACGTTTATTTTGGACTAGACTGTCCCTTTAATACAGAGTTAGATGAGGGCAATTATTAGGTAAGTGAAATTCACTATGATTAAATTTGTTTTCTTCTATTGGTATCCTTTGGTGAAGGGAATACCTAAGTAAGCTCGGGAGCATGCATGTGATTCAGACATCCCAACTCTCCCTGGAGTTCATGGAGTTTCCCTGATTGTAATAGCGGCTCCCTGATGCCAGCAAATGGAATGCAATCTCCCTGAAACTCCAAGTACCATGATCCAATGTGGCCCAAATCCGGAAAAGTGTTTCTTTAAGGAATGCCTTTAGTTGCTAGGACGTTATAGAACCCTCAAAGCATCAGTAACCAAAAAGCCCCCACTGATTTAAATAAAATAAAACGCAAATACTACCTTATTTACTGCACGTAATTAAACTTTGTATTCTAAAATATTTATGCATTTAACAAGCGTGCGATCACTGGAAAATAGGTTTGTTGTATGTGGTTGTGCAATAAAGCTACTTTTTTTTTAATGTGACTTTAGCGGAAAGCTTCTTTAATGATAAGTCTCTATCTTATTTAGGGTTTCAAGGTGTTCAATATATAAAGGGGGGGGGGGGTGTTGGCGGCGCACCGGGTGAAGCCACCTCCCTGAAATGAGTTTTTGCAGGTTTGGATATCTGCTATCTTATTTAGGGTTTCAAGGTGTCCAATATATAACTGGGGGGGGGGGGGGTATCGGCGCAGTAGCGGGTGAAGCCAACTCCCTGAAATGAGTTTTTGCAGGTTGGGATGTCTGGTGATTGGAAAACTGTATGGCAACAGTTTTGCAACAATGATTTTAAAGGGACATGAAACTCAGCATTTTTCTTTTTTGAGTCAGACATCTCATAAAATTTTTAAAAAGTTTCCAATTAACTCCTATTATCAGATTTACGTTGTTCCTATTGTTTGGTTTGTTGAAGAGATATCTAGGTAAGTAGTGTTCACATTTTTGTAGTAGTGCATGACAGGAAACACTGCTGCCACCTAGGGCTCGATGATATCAACTGCCAGCTCAAACCTAGTTGTGATGAGAGGAGGATTTGATGTCACTAGTTGGGGGCGGGGCTTAGGTCCGGTAGGCTGTGTCGCAGTTAGTTAGTGAAATCAACCTGACTAGATGTATGTTTCTGTGCTCTGTAATAAAATAGAGTTGTACCATCTTTGTTGTGTCCTGCATATGTCCTGCATCTCATGACACTAGTGTTTCTCACCGACTCTTGCAGGGCTGCCCTGGTGAAATGATCTTAAAAAAAAGGGCAGTCGGTGGCGAGATGGCTCCTACTGAAAGTAATGGATCTTGCTGGATAGGGACACTTCGCTCCTCAGAGCGAAGTTAGCAGGGGGAGCACTTTAATAATTAAATCCTGCGGCCAATATAACTCACATTACGCTGTTTTATGCATAGAATATCTTACATTCACCTACGTTTTAGTATGCATTTGTTTTTCTATTGAGGTTATAAGTGTTCGTATTGTTTTGAGAAAAGTTTGCCACCGTTTAGTTGGCGAGAAAAAACTGTGAGATCTGCAGTGCGAAAATCTTTATAGAATTGTGCTGGGAATAGAGAGACATTTTCAAATACGCCCATGGAACGCCTATGTCCAGCCAATTTTGAGAAAAAACAATTACACTTTGCATTTTGTATTTATAAGTACACATTTCTGTGTGTTTTTTGCACATCCAGTGTACTACAATTATGATTTACGCAGTGCCTATTTAATAAGATTTATTCCTGTGTAAATACTTACAAATTTTAAGTTTTTGTTAAAATACGAATTTTAGTGAAGAATTTTGTTACGATTTTTGTGATGCACTTTAGCAATACAATTTTTCCCTGCTTATTTTTGTATGATTGGTTCAAATATTTGTTTTGAATGATGTTTAAAATACAAATTTTATTCTACACTGAAAATGCAGTATACGCCCCATAGCAAGACACCCTGTTTTCAGGGTAAAAAGTGGCTTTAGATCGTTCCACCAGGGAAATAGGACTGGCGAGCATTCTTTAATAATCTTGTCAGCCCAGAGAGCTTTCAATCATCAAGCCCCTAGTGTTATAAAACTGCTGCTATATATTGTTTCAGTCACGTGCACACTTCCACCTTACTTTTAGACTTGTGCAGCAGCAAAAAAAATGCTTCAGATGAATCTTTTGGAACGAACTATCTGAAAAATACGTTTTTTAGAATATTGGTCTGCTCCGCTACTCAGTATTGATTTAGGTTAAACAAAACAAATACTGAGTATTCAGGTAACATTTACATTAATTTTCATTAAAGAAATGTAAAGTCCCTTAGCTACAGGTGAAAAAGATAATCTGCTTTTCAATAAAGGATATCAAGAAAACAAAGTAAATTGGAAAGTGACTAAAAATGTGACACTCTATATCTGGATCAAGATAAAAAAATGTATGTCCCTTTAAAAAAGTTATACATTCTGCAAACACTACATTCATCTAGTGCTCAGACGTGTATACCATTGTTAAAAGCATTGTGGCAAAACTGCTGCCATATGGTGCTCATATACATATGCATCGCACTACTGGGAGCTAGCTAACATATCCGGTGCACCAATGACATGCGGTATATGTGTGCATCCACCAGTCAGCAGCTAGCTCCCAGTAGTTCATTACTGCTCTTTAGCATATTTAGGTATGCTTTTCATCGGAGGATTCCAAGAGAACAAAGCAAATTTGATAATAGAAGTAAATAGAAAAGCATATTAAAATGTAATGTTCTATTGTAACTATTAACCCCTTAACGGCATGGATGTACCCTGAAAGTCATGTGGTTAACATGTGAGACTCACTGTGGCATTACCCTATACACAGACAATCTCAGTATAACTGCAGTATGCACTCCTGGTCTCCTGTCCCTCTGTGTGTGACATGTGAGACTCACTGTAGCATTACCTTATACACAGATAACCTCAGTATAACAGCAGTATGTACTCCTGGTCTCCTGTCCCTCTGGGGGTGACATGTGAGACTCACTGTAGCATTACCCTATACACAGACAATCTCAGTATAAATGCAGTATGCACTCCTGGTCTCTTGTCCCTCTGTGTGTGACATGTGAGACTCACTGTAGCATTACCTTATACACAGATAATCTCAGTATAACAGCAGTATGTACTCCTGGTCTCCTGTCCCTCTGGGGGTGACATGTGAGACTCACTGTAGCATTACCATATACACAGATAATCTCAGTATAACAGCAGTATGTACTCCTGGTCTCCTGTCCCTCTGGGGGTGACATGTGAGACTCACTGTAGTATTACCCTATACACAGACAATCTCAGTATAACAGCAGTATGCACTCCTGGTCTCCTGTCCCTCTGTGTGTGACATGTGAGACTCACTGTAGTTGTAGCATTGGCCTATACACAGATAATCTCAGTATAACAGCAGTATGTACGCCTGGTCTCCTGTCCCTCTGGGGGTGACATGTGAGACTCACTGTAGCATTACCCTATACACAGACAATCTCAGTATAACTGCAGTATGCACTCCTGGTCTCCTGTCCCTCTGTGTGTGACATGTGAGACTCACTGTAGCATTACCTTATACACAGATAATCTCAGTATAACAGCAGTATGAACTCCTGGTCTCCTGTCCGTCTGGGGGTGACATGTGAGACTCACTGTAGCATTACCATATACACAGATAATTTCAGTATAAGAGCAGTATGTACTCCTGGTCTCCTGTCCCTCTGTGTGTAACATGTGAGACTCACTGTAGCATTGGCCTATACACAGATAATCTCAGTATAACAGCAGTATGTACTCCTGGTCTCCTGTCCCTCTGTGTGTGACATGTGAGACTCACTGTAGCATTGGCCTATACACAGATAATCTCAGTATAACAGCAGTATGTACTCCTGGTCTCCTGTCCCTCTGGGTATGACATGTGAGACTCACTGTAGGATTGGCCTATACACAGATAATCTCAGTATAACTGCAGTATGTACTCCTGGTCTTCTGTCCCTCTGGGGGTGACATGTGAGACTCACTGTAGCATTGCCCTATACACAGATAATCTCAGTATAACAGCAGTATGTACTCCTGGTCTTCTGTCCTTCTGGGGATGACATGTGAGAGTCACTGTAGCATTACCCTATACACAGATAATCTCACTATAACTGCAGTATGTACTCCTGGTCTCCTGTCCTTCTGGGGGTGACATGTGAGACTCACTGTAGCATTACCCTATACACAGATGATCTCAGTATAACTGCAGTATGTACTCCTGGTCTCCTGTCCCTCTGGGGGTGACATGTGAGAGTCACTGTAGCATTGCCTTATACACAGACAATCTCAGTATAACTGCAGTATGTACTCCTAGTCTCTTGTCCCTCTGGAGGTGACATGTGAGAGTCACTGTAGCATTGCCTTATACACAGACAATCTCAGTATAATTGCAGTATGCACTCCTGGTCTCCTGTCCCTCTGGGTGTGACATGTGAGAGTCAATGTAGCATTTACCTATTCATAGATAACCGCATTATAACAGCAGTATGTACTCCTGGTCTTCTGTCCTTCTGGGGGGGACATATGAGAGTCACTGTAGCATTGCCAAATACATAGACAATCTCAGTATAACTGCAGTATGTACTCCTGGTCCCCTGTCCCTCTGGGGGTGACATGTGAGACTCACTGTAGCATTACCTTATACACAGACAATCTCAGTATAACAGCAGTATGTACTCCTGGTCTCCTGTCCCTCTGTGTGTGACATGTGAGACTCACTGTAGCATTGGCCTATACACAGATAATCTCAGTATAACAGCAGTTTGTACTCCTGGTCTCCTGTCCCTCTGGGGGTGACATGTGAGAGTCACTGTAGCATTACCCTATACACAGACAATCTCAGTATAACAGCAGTAGGTACTCCTGGTCTCCTGTCCCTCTGGGGGTGACATGTGAGACTCACTGTAGCATTGCCCTATACACAGATAATCTCAGTATAACAGCAGTATGTACTCCTGGTCTCCTGTCCCTCTGGGGGTGACATGTGAGACTCACTGTAGCATTACCCTATCCACAGATAATCTCAGTATAACTGCAGTATGTACTCCTGGTCTCCTGTCCCTCTGGGGGTGACATGTGAGAGTCACTGTAGCATTGCCTTATACACAGACAATCTCAGTATAACTGCAGTATGCACTCCTGGTCTCCTGTCCCTCTGGGTGTGACATGTGAGACTCACTGTAGCTTTGGCCTATTCACAGATAACCGCATTATAAAAGCAGTATGTACTCCTGGTCTTCTGTCCTTCTGGGGGTGACATGTGAAAGTCACTGTAGCATTGCCCAATACATAGACAATCTCAGTATAACTGCAGTATGTACTCCTGGTCTCCTGTCCCTCTGGGGGTGACATGTGAGACTCACTGTAGCATTACCTTATACACAGAAAATCTCTGTATAACTTCAGTATGCACTCCTGGTCTCCTGTCCCTCTGGGGGTGACATGTGAGACTCACTGTAGCATTGCCCTATACACAAACAATCTCAGTATAACAGCAGTATGTACTCCTGGTCTCCTGTCCTTCTGGAAGTGACATGTGAGACTCACTGTAGCATTGCCCTATACACAGACAATCTCAGTATAACTGCTGTATACACTCCTGGTCACCTGTCCCTCTGGGGGTGACATGTGAGAGTCACTGTAGCATTGCCTTATACACAGACAATCTCAGTATAACTGCAGTATGCACTCCTGGTCTCCTGTCCCCCTGGGTGTGACATGTGAGACTCACTGTAGCATTGGCCTATTCACAGATAACCGCATTATAACAGCAGTATGTACTCCTGGTCTTCTGTCCTTTTGGGGGTGACATGTGACAGTCACTATAGCATTGCCCAATACATAGACACTCTCATTATAACAGCAGTATGTACTCCTGGTCTCCTGTCCTTCTGGAGGTGACATGTGAGACTCACTGTAGCATTGCCCTATACACAGACAATCTCAGTATAACTGCTGTATACACTCCTGGTCTCCTGTCCCTCTGGGGGTGACATGTGAGAGTCACTGTAGCATTGCCTTATACACAGACAATCTCAGTATAACTGCAGTATGCACTCCTGGTCTCCTGTCCCTCTGGGTGTGACATGTGAGACTCACTGTAGCATTGGCCTATTCACAGATAACCGCATTATAACAGCAGTATGTACTCCTGGTCTTCTGTCCTTTTGGGGGTGACATGTGACAGTCACTATAGCATTGCCCAATACATAGACACTCTCAGTATAACTGCAGTATGTACTCCTGGTCTCCTGTCCCTCTGGGGGTGACATGTGAGAGTCACTGTAGCATTACCCTATACACAGATCATCTCAGTATAACTGCAGTATGTACTCCTGGTCTCCTGTCCGTCTGGGGGTGACGTGAGAGTCACTGTAACATTGCCCTATACACAGATAATCTCAGGATAACAGCAGTATGTACTCCTGGTCTCCTGTCCTTCTGGGGGTGACATGTGAGACTCACTGTAGCATTACCCTATACACAGATAATCTCAGTATAACTGCAGTATGTACTCCTGGTCTCCTGTCCCTCTGGGGGTGACATGTGAGAGTCACTGTAGCATTGCCTTATACACAGACAATCTCAGTATAACTGCAGTATGTACTCCTGGTCTCTTGTCCCTCTGGGGGTGACATGTGAGAGTCACTGTAGCATTGCCTTATACACAGACAATCTCAGTATAACTGCAGTATGCACTCCTGATCTCCTGTCCCTCTGGGTGTGACATGTGAGACTCACTGTAGCATTGGCCTATTCACAGATAACCGCATTATAACAGCAGTATGTACTCCTGGTCTTCTGTCCTTCTGGGGGTGACATGTGACAGTCACTATAGCATTGCCCAATATATAGACAATCTCAGTATAACTGCAGTATGTACTCCTGGTCTCCTGTCCCTCTGGGGGTGACATGTGAGACTCACTGTAGCATTACCTTATACACAGACAATCTCTGTATAACTTCAGTATGCACTCCTGGTCTCCTGTCCTTCTGGGGGTGACATGTGAGACTCACTGTAGCATTACCTTATACACAGACAATCTCTGTATAACTTCAGTATGCACTCCTGGTCTCCTGTCCTTCTGGGGGTGACATGTGAGACTCACTGTAGCATTGCCCTATACACAAACAATCTAAGTATAACAGCAGTATGTACTCCTGGTCTCCTGTCCTTCTGGAGGTGACATGTGAGACTCACTGTAGCATTACCCTATACACAGACAATCTCAGTATAACTGCTGTATACACTCCTGGTCTCCTGTCCCTCTGGGGGTGACATGTGAGACTCACTGTAGCATTACCCTATACACAGATAATCTCAGTATAACTGCAGTATGCACTCCTGGTCTCCTGTCCCTCTGGGGGTGACATTTGAGACTCACTGTAGCATTACCCTATACACAGACAATCTCAGTATAACAGCAGTATGTACTCCTGGTCTCCTGTCCCTCTGGGGTGACATGTGAGACTCACTGTAGCATTACCCTATACACAGACAATCTCAGTATAACTGCAGTATGTACTCCTGGTCTCTTGTCCCTCTGGGGGTGACATGTGAGACTCACTGTAGCATTGCCCTATACACAGACAATCTCAGAAAAACAGCAATATGTACTCCTGTTCTCCTGTCCCTCTGGGGGTTACATGTGAGACTCACTGTTGCATTTCCCTATACACAGACAATCCCAGTATAATTGCAGTATGTTCTCTTGGTCTCCTGTCCCTCTGGGTGTGACATGTGAGACTCACTGTAGCATTACCTTATACACAGATAATCTCAGTATAACAGCAGTATGCACTCCTGGTCTTCTGTCCCTCTGGGGGTGACATGTGAGACTCACTGTAGCATTGCCCTATACACAGACAATCTCAGAAAAACAGCAATATGTACTCCTGTTCTCCTGTCCCTCTGGGGGTTACATGTGAGACTCACTGTAGCATTTCCCTATACACAGACAATCTCAGTATAATTGCAGTATGTTCTCTTGGTCTCCTGTCCCTCTGGGGGTGACATGTGATACTCACTGTGGAATTGCCCTATACACAGATAATCTCAGTATAACTGCAGTATGTACTCCTGGTCTCCTGTCCTTCTGGGGGTGACATGTGAGACTCACTGTAGCATTGCCCTATACACAAACAATCTAAGTATAACAGCAGTATGTACTCCTGGTCTCCTGTCCTTCTGGAGGTGACATGTGAGACTCACTGTAGCATTACCCTATACACAGACAATCTCAGTATAACTGCTGTATACACTCCTGGTCTCCTGTCCCTCTGGGGGTGACATGTGAGACTCACTGTAGCATTACCCTATACACAGATAATCTCAGTATAACTGCAGTATGCACTCCTGGTCTCCTGTCCCTCTGGGGGTGACATTTGAGACTCACTGTAGCATTACCCTATACACAGACAATCTCAGTATAACAGCAGTATGTACTCCTGGTCTCCTGTCCCTCTGGGGTGACATGTGAGACTCACTGTAGCATTACCCTATACACAGACAATCTCAGTATAACTGCAGTATGTACTCCTGGTCTCTTGTCCCTCTGGGGGTGACATGTGAGACTCACTGTAGCATTGCCCTATACACAGACAATCTCAGAAAAACAGCAATATGTACTCCTGTTCTCCTGTCCCTCTGGGGGTTACATGTGAGACTCACTGTAGCATTTCCCTATACACAGACAATCCCAGTATAATTGCAGTATGTTCTCTTGGTCTCCTGTCCCTCTGGGTGTGACATGTGAGACTCACTGTAGCATTACCTTATACACAGATAATCTCAGTATAACAGCAGTATGCACTCCTGGTCTTCTGTCCCTCTGGGGGTGACATGTGAGACTCACTGTAGCATTGCCCTATACACAGACAATCTCAGAAAAACAGCAATATGTACTCCTGTTCTCCTGTCCCTCTGGGGGTTACATGTGAGACTCACTGTAGCATTTCCCTATACACAGACAATCTCAGTATAATTGCAGTATGTTCTCTTGGTCTCCTGTCCCTCTGGGGGTGACATGTGATACTCACTGTGGAATTGCCCTATACACAGATAATCTCAGTATAACTGCAGTATGTACTCCTGGTCTTCTGTCCCTCTGGGGTTGACATGTGAGACTCACTGTAGCATTGCCCTATACACAGACAATCTTAGTATAACTGCAGTGTGTACTCCTGGTCTCCTGTCCCTCTGGAGGTGACATGTGAGACTCACTGTAGAATATCCCTATACACAGAAAATCTCAGGATAACTGCAGTATGTACTCCTGGTCTCTTGTCCCTCTGGAGGTGACATGTGAGACTCACTGTAGCATTACCCTATACACAGATAATCTCAGTATAACAGCAGTATGCACTGCTGGTCTCCTGTCCCTCTGGGTGTGATATGTGACTCTCGATGTAGCATTGCTCTATACACAGACAATCTCAGTATAACTGCAGTGTGTACTCCTGGTCTCCTGTCCCTCTGGAGGTGACATGTGAGACTCACTGTAGCATTGCCCTATACACAGAAAATCTCAGTATAACTGCAGTATGCACTCCTGGTCTCCTGTCCCCCTGGGGGTTGACATGTGAGACTCACTGTAGCATTACCCTATACACAGATAATCGCAGTATAACTGCAGTATGCACTCCTGGTCTCCTGTCCCTCTGGGGGTGACATGTGAGACTCACTGTAGCATTTCCCTATACACAGACAATATCAGTAAAACTGCAGTATGTACTCCTGGTCTCCTGTCCCTCTGGGGGTGACATGTGAGACTCACTGTAGCATTGCCCTATACACAGACAATCGCAGTATAACAGCAGTATGCACTCCTGGTCTCCTGTCCCACTGGGGTGACATGTGAGACTCACTGTAGCATTGCCCTATACGCAGACAATCTCAGTATAACTGCAGTTTGCACTCCTTGTCTCCTGTCCCTCTGGGGGTGAAATGTGAGACTCACTGCATACCTCCCAACATTTCAAAATTCAAAAGAGGGACCCCCCCCCACCCCGCGGCAAATAAATTGAAATGTGGTGGGCGGGGCTTAAAAAGTTGCTTCTGAGTATGGGCCCAATAGAATTTAAAAATATATATATATATATTTTTTTAATGCATGGGGCAAATCAGGACAGATGGCTAGCAACCCGGGACAGGGGGACAGACCCCTAAAATCGGGACTGTCCCGCAAAAATCGGGACAGTTGGGGGGTATGCTCACTGTAGCATTCCCCTATACACAGACAATCTCAGTATAACTGCAGTATGTACTTCTGGGGGAGACATGTAAGACTCACTGTAGCATTGCCCTATACACAGACAATACACAGACAATCTCAGTGTAACTGCAATAAACACTCCTGGTCTCTTGTCCCTCTGTGTAGCATTGCCCTATTCACTCAGGATAACTTGCAGGTGTATGTTACAGCAATAACAGTTAAAGGGACACTGAACCCAAGTGTTTTCTTTTGTGATTCAGATAGAGCATGAAATTTTAAGCAACTTTCTAATTAACTCCTATTATCATTTTTTTTATTCTCTTGGTATCTTTCTTTGAAATGCAAGAATGTAAGTTTAGATGCCGGCCCATTTCTGGTGAACAACCTGGGTTGTCCTTGCTGATTGGTGGATAAATTCATCCACCAATAAAAAAGTGCTGTCCAGACGTCTGAACCACAAAAAAGCTGATGCCTTCTTTTTTAAATAAAGATAGCAAGAGAACGAAGAAAAATTGATAATAGGAGTAAATTAGAAAGTTGATTAAAATTGCTGCTCTATCTGAATCACGAAAGAAAAATTTTGGGTTTAGTGTCCCTTTAAAATAATATTGATTTTTTTAATATTTTTTCCCTTTACTTACCTAAACATTTTAAGAAGTATTTTTTTTGTGTTTAACGTCCATTTAAATCTGGCCTCTTTAGAGTAGGCTAGTCTCAAATAATTTTATTACAATGAATTCAATGTAGATCATTATTAGTTTCTCTTTTTAATGATATAATATTTTGATGTACAAATATGCATGTAAGATATATAGGTATAGATGTATATTTTACATTAACATTATCAGATATATGTATATAGAAATATATATTTAATAATAAAAATGTAAACAAAATGTCAGTGTGAAGAATGTAACATATGCGTAAAGCGCTTTTGCAATGTAGGTCTAACGCGGTGTTGGGTTAGCGCATATGAAAATGTTAATGTTGTAAAGGGCAATGTTACAGTGAGTCTCACATGTTAATATTAAATATTAAAATATACTAATAATAATTATTAACAATTATTATGAACACTATAAAAAATATGTGTGTTTGTGTGTATATATATATATATTCTATGGATTATTTAGAATTTTTTACACTATCTATAATCATTTATAATAATTATTAATATTTGTAATATTTTATATTTAATATTTGAATAACACTCCTTAAGATAACTATGTTTTCATGTGCACTAACCTGACACTGCGCTAGATCTACATTGCGAATCACAAAGTGCTTTACACATATTTTACATTCCTTTGTTCTTCACATAGAGAAAATGTTTATTTTGTATTATTAAACATATATGTCTATATACAGTATATATATATATATATATATATATATATATATATATATATATATATATATATATATATATCTCTGACAATGTCACTATAAATACATAACTATACTTATCTATCAATAGGAATAGATATACAGGTATATACATATAAAAATGACATATTCCTGTATGTGAAGAACATAAGAATGTGAAATATTTACAGTAAATACACAGTAAAACACATTAGATGTTGTTATGGTTTTACTATTTATATACACACATATACATACATACATATATATATATATATATATATATATATATATATATATATTATTGCATATATATTATTGCCTTTTACAGTCATATACATACATATACCTTTTAATATTTTATGAATACTTATATGACTTATTTATATCAGATAATGTTTATATGAGAGTAACTGTATATTTGAATCTATTTATGTTGTGTTTGGTGCAACTATTTTTTTATCCCTAACCCTTTACTAATACGCACACAAATTAACATGCCCGTGATATTCTTATACCGCACACGTACCACTTGTAATCTAGCCCTTCATTTTTTATAGGCATTGAAAAAATATTTTCTTGGCAAAATTTACAGAGTTGTGCAAATCCGTAGCAGATCATGGACAACTGAAACCTTCTTGTGTATGTTTAACTGGTGTTCTCTCTAGCAGCCAATCAGAGACAAGATTTAAATTAGCCTCTGCATTAAGTTAACCAATCAATGTGAAGCAGGTTGTGGGGTCAGTTAAGTAAAGAATACCTACGTTTACAATTGAATAGAAAACTTGCATAGGTATATTATATCAAGTTCAATGTCCCTAGGGGAACAGTAGTCAAAATTACATTTCCACGATTTAGATACAAAGAACATTGAAGAAAAAATAAAAACTCTAAAATTTACTTCTATTGTAAGATTTATCTCTTTTTCTTGGTCTTCTTTCTTGAAACTTAGCTCCGGTAAGCTCAGGATATCAAGAGGATGAAGCAAATTTGATAATAAAATTAAATTGAAAAGTTTTTTAATAGTGTATGCTTTGTCTGAATCATGAAAGAAAAAAATGGGGTTTTATGTCCCTTTGAAAAGCTTTTCTGGTAAGGGAAGGCTACAACATACTATAGTGTAATGCCTTCAGATAAGCTGATGTCTCAATCTCATAAAGGGATATAAAACATACAAAAAGATATCCTTGAAAAAGCTGCTTTAGGCGAAACGCGCATTGGAACATTACAATATCTCCATGATACTGTGAAGGGACATTTCGGACAGAAATCAGGGAATTTTTGTAGCATCATATTGGGGAATGGATATAATTGTACCATTGCTACTGCTTTGTCTTCCAATGTACCTGGATGGAGTTTATAGTTATCATTTTAATAAATATATTTTACAAGTTTTACAGGATGTGTGGCTTGTTATAGGTCAATCATAACACTGCTGAACATGATAGAATCCAATACCTACTGAACAATGGGATTGCACTATTTTGACTCCCTTTTTATTCCTTTGGAGGTGTTGAATTAATCCATCAACAAAATAAAAAGGATTTGGGACAGTGTATCCTCATTTTATAATATTGTTTGTTATGTCACTATTTTGTTTTGATTTTAAAACAATCCTTTTTATATGTCACATTTCTATTTATTTATATATAGCTTGATGTCATATATCTTCTAGAATAACTTGAGCTGAATTACTGTTCAGTGAATGGTAAAAAAACAGGAAGTTATGTTCTTGCCCATGCTCTGAAGAGGAAGAATGCAAGTTAAGTTCTCAGTATGTTAACTTCCTTATGTAACAATAGGCAGTGGCTACACTGAGAATTTGTAAGCATTTATTTTGCCAGATAAGTTTTAACACAATCTTTTTATGTTTGCTTTAATTTAACATATAATAAGACACACTGTTCCATATCCCTTTAATCAGCTGCATGTAGTACCTGTTTAGGCTATATCTCTGGCTAAACAAAGTCAGCTTTTCATCTTTTCAAGGTTGACAAAACAAGTTCCAAGGGGACTATCAATACCAGCAAATGTTATTTATCACCAGAGAAGATAAGTGCTTTATAAATAATGCAGGTATTATATGCACCTCCACTTATTAAAGCACAGCATGACTCTTATTTACAGATATTTAATATACAGACTGTAAAACTAAAACTATACGTAATTGTACATAATACACATATAATCTTAAAGGGTCAGTAACACTTTATAATTACACACAGTTATGTTGTGTTGCTGTAAAATAATTTATCAGACAAATATAAAATTTTAAATTAAATGGACATGAAACCAAAACATTTTCTTTCATGATTAAAATAGATTATGTTATTTTGAAAAACTTTCCAATTTACTTCTCTTAGCTAATGTGTTTCGTTCTCTTGGAATCCATTGGTGAAAAGCATACCTAGGTAGGCTCAGAAGCAGCAATGCACTACTGGGCGCTAGCTGCTGATTGGTGGCTGCACATATATGTCTATTTCCATTGGCTCACCTGTGTTCAGCTATATCCCAGTAGTGCATTGATTCTTAATTGTTCAATACTAAGAAAACCAAGCAAATAGGAAGTAAATTGGAAAATTATTTAAAATGATATGCTCTCTCTGAATCATGAAAGAAATATTTGGGTTTTCCATATCTCTTTAACATCTCAATTTCTGCTTTTGTTTTTCAGTAGCCAAAATCCACCCTCCAGTTGCCTCATTTGGAGGAGCCAATCCAGGCATGCGTCTTCAGACAACAAGGCTTGGCATGGCTATTATACTAGACTGTATTGTTTTGCAAATGGTATCTACTCAAGCCAGTTAGTGACAAATGTGTAGCATGGTTAGCCTTGAGAAGTCTGCATTGTGAATTTTCAGTCTTGAGGATTAGAAAATGTAAACATTTCAGAGCCAAATTACATAAAAAAGGAGCAAAATAAATCATGAAAGTGTAATGCAAAGTTGTTCTACTCCCTATAACTGAACATTTTATATTAAAATCTCAAAGTATTTATTGTCCCTTTAAAGGGCTACTGTTTGCTGTATTAGGTGTGTACTTCATGCAATGTTTGTTGGCTGATTCTTCCTTCTAACAATCAGCTATCTGGCAATCAGGAAGTGCCTAGCTATCAGCCATTATTTGAGTGCAGCGTCCAGCTTTAACTCTGTCTGGAGGATAATTCTGGACCCATTCATACCACACTGGCTGATTCATTTGATTGACTTGTACATGCAATATCCTTTTTTTTTTAATACAAAAAGAAAAACATGAAATAACTTGAAGAATATGCACAAAGACAAATTAAACATTACAGTAAGATATAATAAATCTATTTAATTAAAGACTGCAGAGAACAATTTTTGACAATGAATTTCATGTAAGATTTTAAAAGACATGGTAAACGTGTCCATACAATCACAGTACTTCTGCTACAAATGGCTCATGAAAAAATGCTGAAATGACCTTAAAAATCACATGGAATGTCTGTTTTTGGAGCGATGATTTCTGGTCTAATGTAGTCCAGATTATTTGTAGGTTTAATAAGTTGTATTGGATATTAGCTCCTAACACATTGCACCAGCATACAATATGTTTTTTTCTCCATTATAGAAGTTTGATGTAATTTTTTATCTAAGTGATTCTCAAAGTAACTCAACAGTGAAGGGACAAGGACATTTGGTGGAATGTATTGATTCATCTCCTCCATTAAATCATAGAGATTTTTTGGGGCATAGTATTATGTCACAAATTGCTGAGTTTATTGAGTATTAAGGTATGGTTATAATTTGACTTAAAACAGAACAAAGTGCATCTAAATGACTGTATTGTCACTTTTTTTTTCAGTGAATAAATGCAATCTTATGAGTAAAACAGATGGTTATAGAGACATGTTAATCAGCATTAAAAGCACACAATACTTTAAATTTCTATAATGCATATGAAAGAGCGACAATTAAATGTATTGAATTGTTTCTTTGTAAGTAAACGTTCCTTAAAATAAAATGCAAATTAGCAAGTAAAAGTGTGTTTGTAAACGTCTTGTAATGCTTTATGCATTCTCTTTGGTGGATAGAGACGAGCTTTCATAATCCTGACAAAAAAAGGCAACAAAAAGAAAAAAAACATGATTACATCTATTACAAAAAATAATAATATTTTAATATGTTTTGAAATGCCCTTCATAGGTGGAAGCACAACATGAGTACAATGTCCTTTTAAAGAGTTATTTAAAGGGATAGCTAAGTCAAAATTAAACTTTCATGATTCAGATAGAGCTCACAATTGTAAACAACTTTACAATTCACTTTGATTGTTTAACTGTGCACAATGTTTTTCTATGCACACTGTCTGAGGCACCAGCTACTACTGAGCATGTGCAAGATTCATAGGATATAGGTGAATGCATTTTGTGATTGGCTGATGACTGCCACATGGTGAATTAGTAAGGAAAATGTAAATCTACTACTCATTTGAAATTCAAACTAAGTGATTTTGCATTGTCTCTTTTTTGTGCATTTATTGATTATGTCACTCTACTGTATTTGGTGGTGCTTTAAAGGGACAGTCTACTGAAAATGTTATTGTTTAAAATATAGACAATCCCTTTATTACCCATTCCCCAGGTTTGCATAACAAACACTGTTTTATTAATATACTTTTTACCTCTGTGATTACCTTGTATCTAAGCCTCAGCAGACTGCCCTCTTATCTCAGTTCTTTTGACAGACTTGTATTTTAGCCAATCAGTGCTGATTTATAAACTCCACGGGAGTGAGCACAATGTTATCTATATGGAACACATGAACTAGCACTGCCTAGCTGTGGAAAAACTGTCAAAATGAGATAAGAGGCGATCTTCAAGGCCTTAGAAATTAGCATATGAGCCTACCTAGGTTTTGCTTTCAACAAAGAATAGCAAAAGAACAAAGCAAATTTGATGATAAAAGTAAAATGAAAAGTTGTTTAAATTTGCATGTCCTGTCTAAATCGTGAAAGTTTAATTTTGAATTGACTGTCCCTTTAACGTTAGTTGAGTAGCTGCGGTCTTAAGACCACTGCTACTTGACCTCACCAGCACCTAAAGTATGGCAGATTTCATCTTGATCATGAGCAGGAGGCGGTTAAATGCGGCAGACAAGGTTTATGAGAGCAAACCTCGTCCGCCTGACTCATGATAAATGGAGCCCATAATATTAACACCTATTTTTAACACAAACTTTTTTCAGCATCTGTTAAATAGAGGACTTGCTAATATTTATTAACATTTCCATTTAAATTCTGTTTCTCTTACAACAACCCTTATTCTGTTCTTTATTAGCATGCTTGTAATGGAAATGATATTCTAATAAGAAAGGAGAAATTCTCATTTTACATTCTTTCATTTAAAGGAACAGGAAACCCAAAATTTTTCTTTCATGAATAAGGTAGAACATACGATTTTAAACAACATATTATCAAATGTGTTTCATTCTCTTGGTATCATTTGTTGAAGGAGCAGCAATGTGCTACAGGTTTCTAACTGAACATATGGGTAAGCCAATGACAATCGGTATATATATGCAGCCACCAATCAGCAGCTAGAACCTAGGTAATTTGCTGCTCCTGAGCTTATCTAAATAAACCTTTCCGCAAAGGATAACAAGAGAAGGAAGCAAATTAAATAATAGAAGCTGTTTAACATTGTATGCTCTGACTAAATCATGAATGTCTAATTATGTTATCACTGTCCCTTTAAGCTCTGATGTGATTTTCTGTAAAAAAAATAATAATGATTTGAAACAAATGTTTAATCAGTAACACATAAGCTAGTAATAAAATGATTAAAAAGTGATAAGAAATCATGTTTTGTGGAGCTCCTTTTTGCTATAATATATTAATCTCACATCCACAGGCAAAACTACTAACTCAGCTGGTGCACATCCTGGTTATGGGTCATGCATACAGGATTCCCCTCTATTGTTTTATACCTGGCTTCTGCACAATTGAAATGTTTCTGTGGCTGAATCAGAACTGTAATACAAGGTAGACAATGCACAGACAAAAAAAATACACTTAGGACAAATAGTTTGTCATGGATAAAAAAATATTAATAATTTCAGCCAAGATTAAAGGGACATTATACACTAGATTTTTCTTTGCATAAATGTTTTGTAGATGATTCATTTATATAGCCCATCTGGGAGTGTTTCTGTAAAAATGTATAGTTTTGCTTATTTTTAAAAAACATTGTGCTGATTTACAACCTCCTAACCAAGCCCCAAGGTTTTAGATGCATACTGATGTCTACAGATTCCTGCTTGCTCCTATTAGTGTAATGGATATTTTCATATTCAGGGGAGGGGAGAGTGTCTGCTCTTCTAGCTTTCTCAGCCCTCTCACTGAGCCTAACGTCATCAATAGTATATTGGGAGCTTTTAAGTAAGTTTTTAAAAGGTTTTATACTGGATTTATATATCAGTATCTGTGCATATTCTTCTTTATAAAAGTGTCTATTACATGCAGTTATATGGAAATTGGTGTATACTGTCCCTTTAATTCATGGGTCATCCAGATCATGTGGATGGAAATTTGTTAACTCCTAATTTCTTATGGGTGTCATCTTCATGATAGCAGAGGAGCAGCTGGACAGCAGCTTAAAGGGACAGTCTACTCCAGAATTATTATTGTTTAAATAGATAGATAATCCCTTTATCACCCATTCCCCAGTTTTGAAAACCAACACTGTTCTATTTATATACATATTACATCTGTGATTACCTTGTATCTAAGCCTCTGCAGACTGCTCCCTTACCTCAGTGCTTTTGACAGACTTGCAGTTTAGCTAATCAGTGCAAACTCCTAAATAACTCCACGGGAGTGAGCACAATGTTATCTATATGACACACATGAACTAGTACTGTCTAACTGTGAAAAACTTTCAAAATGCTCTGAGCTAAGAGGCAGTTTTCAACAGTTTTAGAAATCAGTTTGAGCCTAGCTAGGTTTAGTTTTTCAAAAATACCACCAAGGGAACAAAGAAAATTTGATGATAAAAGTACATTGGAAAGTTGTTTAAAATTACATTCCATATCTGAATCATGAAAGTTTATTTTTGTCTAGATAAAGTAGCAGTTGGTGCTTAAGCTAAAAGCCATCAGCAGCGCACAAATATTGTTTGTTTTTTTGGGGGGTTTCAGGATTGTCAAGAATAAGAGTAATGCCTACCTACGTATTGGATGACACAGGAATCAAATGATAAGACCATTAAAGGATCAATTGTGTAAAAATTTTAATTTTTTGCATTCATCATAATCCGAATGCATTTTATAGAGGGTTTAAATGCTTATCTACAAGGCTCATAAGCAGTTTAGCTGTCATCATTTATCTGTTTCCATCAATGGCATCAGTGTATGGGGCTAGGGGTAACTAGCCTCCTAGCTTAATGACTGCCCCCTAATTGGATTGGCCCTCATTTATCCTTCACCATTTTGCCCAGGCTCCCCACAGTCCAGTCTGACTCCACCCACAACACCTAGTCTCCACCCACAGCACTTCTGGGGCCCGCCCATTAACAACCAGACTCTTCTCCTTCACAGCCCCGCCCACTAAAACACTGACGTAAGTGCCCCTGGAGACACCAATGTTTTTCATTGAAAAATACAGAACAAACAATTTCGATCCATCTCACTACTTTTAGTTAAGTTACTGTTTTAATCACTGTATATTTCCAACCCAGTTGTGTCTTTATTTCTGCTGAAAGTAAATATAATTTTTAAATTGACTAATGTGTCCTGCAAAACATCTTTTTTTTTAAGGCACATTGAATAGTAAGTAAATGCTAGCTATAAATATGTATTAAAAACAAATATTAGCCTAAGAATACTATACAGATGTATTTTAAAAATAATATTATTTTTTAAAATATTGTGGAAAAAAAGGTTATAATTCCTATAAAGTTATGGGTGCCACCATGTTGAAACCTAAATTTCCCTTATTGTATCTCTTCTGCTGAGAATAATTATTGACATATAAAAAGTGTGCAAACAATGGCTGTGTGGAGTAAAGTAATGTTAAAGTAATATTATTTAACATGGTTTAAAGTCCCTCTAACATTGCTATATTTCACCCAACCTCCACATGTTTAACTGTCCCTAACTGTCCTCAACAGAGAGAGATTAGTTTAGGGACACAGGCTTTTACATAGCAGCATCTATTACTTTATAGAAACTCAGGGGAATTGGAAAGCTCATAATTTTCAGAGTTAAATTACAGAAAAATGGACAAAAGAATTCATGAAATGATATTGTATTTTTTCTTTTTGCTACACATAATTAAACATTGTGTAGTAAAATCTGAAAGTGTTTAATGTGTAATTGTCAATCTTATTTCCTATTTGCTATTGTGCTAGGATAATCCTGTGTACAGAGTTAGATTCAATAGGAGGAGTATAACATTTGCATGTATATCATCTCTGTTCTGATTGGCTCCAAGTAGAAACTAGACATGCATATTGGTGACAAAAATATAGATATTTGTTTTGTTTTCACGAAACGAATATCCAAACGAATGCACAAACTTATTTAAAGAAAACAAATATATACTAATGAAATTCGATAAAATACAGTTGTTTCCTTTAACTTAGCTTTAAAATGTAAAATACTCACCTATATCGCGCTGGGTAGCCACGCTAATCCCAACCCTTCTTCACAGAGCCCAGGGAACTAATTTTTCAGAATGTTCCTAGCCAATGATTCATCTGAAACAAATTATTCACTGTTGCACAAGTCTAGTAAAAACCTAGTAAAAACCCATCAATAAATAGCGAGCAAGACAATTGTAAGTATTCTCTGAGGAAGAAAGTGCCAAGCGCATCTAAGCGTATTTATGAAATATATAAATTAAAAACCTTTTTGCTAATGTTTATCAAATTGTTTCCTTAAAATAAAGATTTTACATTTTTATTTGACAATTCCTTATAATATTTTTTTCAATTTAAAATTTGTTCATGCAGGAGGGAAATAGTTCATTTCTACCCTTTATGAGGAAATATTTCAGCGTGGTCGGTTCTAGCAGGTTTGAAGAATTGCCTGGGGTCCTGTATTGAACTGGACTGTCTAATATTTGATCTGATTCACTGTCCAGTGAATACAAGTTAAAAAATGGGCACATAAATCTCCAGATTTTGTAGTCCTTGATAGTTTGCATTGATAGAGCTTGGAAAAAAGGTCACATGGAGACTGAAACCTTTTTGGTGCCATTCATCTTTACAGCACAGTGGCATGCCATTTGCCATATTTCTGCCTAGCTGCTTACAAGTGTGGCATCCAGGCTCAGAGCTCTCCTCCTCTGCATAGACAAACCTTTCACACAGTGGGCAGCATACCAAGCAGCAGCTACAATGAACAAGTATAAAACATCTATTGGTGACTTTAAGTTAAGGTGCTGCAATGCATTAGGGTCTGATCTGAGGTCTACTAGGGGCATATATCTGACAGGTGCGGCAGGGACCGGTTTCTGATCTGGGGTCTGCTTTGTCAGAGGGACTGCAGAACTTTGAGGTCTTATCTAAGATCTGATGTGGTTAAGGGACTGACTGCAGTTTGCTGGGTGAGGTTTCTCATCTGAAGTTTGGTATGGTTGTTTGGCTCACAGAGAAGTTGCAGGTCTTTGAGATCTGATCTGAGGTTACATGCGGTAATATTGCTGACAGAGATGCTTCAGAACTGAGGTTTAATGTAACTTTAAGGTAGTTATGGCTGAAAGAGAGGTTTGCTGGGAGAGAGTTCGGATCTGAGGTTTGATGTAGTTATGTGGCTCACAGGGAGGCAGCAGGGCTTTTGACTGTTATCTGAGATGTGATGTGGTTAGGTGGCTGACAGAAAGACTGAAGGCTTTGGAGTTTTATCTGAGAGCTGATGTGTTCTTCAGAGGGCCTGCAGGGCAAGGGGTCTAATCTGAGGTTTGATGTGGTGTGCATGACATAGGGATGCATACCTACTGAGGAATAATGTAGGCATATAGATGAGAGGGGTTTGGGGTCTTGATGATCAGATCTAAGGACTAATGTGGGCGTGTAGCTGGCAGAGATTATGTAAAGCTTCAGGTACTTGTCTTATCTAGGGTCATATTTGTGCATTTGCTTTAGACGGTCTTCAGGCCATGAATATAATATGATGTCTGATTACAGCACAATCTATTGCACCTTCCCATTTACCTGCTGGCTGCCCAGCTTTTATATTACTGGGTATTACAGCATAGCAGGAAAGTAAAAAAAAATGGCAGCTACTTTACATTTATTTGGAAGTTCATAATTGTTTTCATGCTGACTGGGAAAAATCAATAATTACATTAAATAAGCAAGTGTGTGCTGATAAGACAAGTCTTATAAGGTCAGAAAGAAACAGAGTGTATGAGTGGGAAGCTTATAGCAATGTTATATTGTTGCTCCAGTCTGTACAATAACCCTTGTGTATTGTGTTACACCTCTGTGAGAAAAAGTGAGTGATTTAGTTACCATTAGGACCATTAAATATGTAGAATGGTATAACCAATAAGTGCTTTATAAAAATGTAATTCAATTTGCTGGCCCCTTTTATCATGTGATAGTCATCAGCCAATCACAGTGTATCTGGTGCCTCGGAAAATGTGCATATAAAAAGACAATTTCATAATGGAAGTCAATTGAAAAGTCTCTTAAAACTGCATGTTCTCTCTGAATTAGGAAAGTTTAATTTTTACCTTATTGTCCCTTAAATAGCCCTTTAAGTTTAAGCAAATTCCATGCAGTATAATATCTATTTTAATTAGATTTAAAGGGACATTAAACTTAGTACATATATAAATTATATAAATATATACAAATGCATTGCAAAATAATTGTTTTAAAATAAAGTAATTCTGTTATTTGTTGCAAGTACCAAGTAATTGCAAATTAAGAGCAGTTCAGGGATATTACATTTAAAAAGCCTGGTGAAATCCATGTTTCTGGTTTCTCCTTTGCTGTGTAGCCAATTAGAAACAAATGTAAATTAGCTTGTGAGCTGATCTAACCAATCATGGAGTAGAGTTTTGTAGGCTCAGGTAACTTTCCCTATACTTAAAGGGACAGTATACACCAATTTTCATTTAACTGCATGTAATAGACACTACTATAAAGAATAATATGCACGGATACTGATCTAAAAATACAGTATAAAACCGTTTAAAAACTTACTTAGAAGCTCCCAGTTTAGAACTGTTAAAAGGGTTAGCTGGAACACCCACTGAAAGTGGTTCTATAGAAAACAGAGCAGACACCCCCCCCCCTTCCTCTGCATATGAAAAGACACTTTACACAAACAGGAGCAAGCTGGAGTATGTATACATCAGTATTCTCCTAACACTTTGGGGCTTGGTTAGGAGGCTGAAAATCAGAGCAATGTTATTTAAAAATAAGCAAAACTATACATTTAAAACAAAAAAAAATGTTAATAGGCTGTATAAATAGATCATATACAAAACATGTATACGAAGAAGAATCTAGTGTATAATGTCCCTTTAAGAATGATGAAGGGATTCCAGTTATATGTACAGTATATTGCTATATTATTATTCTGAAGCATTTTACAGGAGGTTAAATGTTGCGTTTATTGTCTTTTTTTTATACATTTTCTGATGTTTAAAAACAGAATTCGAAACGTGGTACTTTTGTATAAGTAGTGGGTTGAAATGTAAATTCATCCTAAATAATGAAGTATATGAAATAATGTATACACAAAATCCCTTTAGAGGGACTTGATGCACAAAATGTAATGCTTCTCAAATATAATTTCTTCTCACTTATAAGGAGTTTCCAAATAACTGTTAAAGAAAATCGTATATGTTTTCCTACTACTTTATCCAGACTTCAGCTCTTTCACATTATTAAAAAAAATAGGCTGGTCACAATAAAGCTAATAAAAAGCTATTTCACCCAACCTGGGGTACACATCCAGATGGTTATTACAACACACAGCAGAAAGAAAACAAAACACTGGACATGTGCACAAAGCATCTAAAGACTCTGGGGATACACCCTCCATTTGGCTGTTTAGTCTCCAGTCTACTTTTTAAAACTGTGCCTAGACAGGAGTCTTTACAAAAAGTATGAGTTTTTAAAAAAATATGCAAAAACATATCATGCTGCCAGTGTCAGTTTTAGTAATTCATTTTTGTGGGAGAGGGAGCAAACAACTTACTAAGATTCAGTCTGGCTCAAGGATTCTTGTGGGTGGAGTTGCAGAGGTTCCATTGGTGGAGCCAATGATGATGGGGGATGTTTCTGGTGTTCTGTAGGAGGAGCAAGGCTCTCTGGGGGCGTGACTAAGCAGGGTAAATTCTTACCCTCCTCCTTAGCACAATGAGGTATACACTAAACAACTGTGATGTTGCAACTGCCAAAATGCATAATAATAAGCTGTCTGTGTCACAATAAACATAATCCATCTCTTTGATTTTGTTTTAAGACAGCTGTTTGCAAATATTTAGAAAATATCTTAAAATGTACTTTCATTTTATGATATTTTTGTTTTTGCCTACTGAAATTTAGTTACGCTGTAGTCATTTTTTTTTAATTTATTTCATTATTACTAGGTAATTAAAAAAAACAATAAAACTCATGTTCCTGACCTGAATAAAACAAAGTTTCCTTGTCACACCTTCAGAGGTATTTCAGTTTCCAACAGTAAAGTGAAGGCAGTGTTCCTTATTAGTCAATGAGCATTTAAGGGACATTAAACACTTAATAATAGTAATATAAAATGATAAATCCTATATATATATATATATATATATATATATATATATATATATATACATATATACAATATATATATATATATATATATAAAGCACTATACTTTCATTATGTTTTGTCCCCCTTTCCTGTAATTCCGTTCTAAAATTGGGAGCTTTTCAGTTCCTGTTAGAAATGGAAGTGCAGAACACTGTTATATTCCACACAGTCATTGGCTGCACACTCTAGTGACCTATTTAAAACTTTTTATAATTGGCCGCAGCAGAGAAGGTAACCTAAGTTACAACATGGCAGCTCCCATTTTTTTTATAGACACTATAAAATTATTTTGTCAATATTTAAACAGCTAATGAAAGTTTAAAAAATACATCTACATGTTGTTCTCAGACTATTTTTTTTAATGCATCATTCTATCTAGCATTTATTTAGTGTTTAATGTCCCTTTAATGAATGTACAAACCAACAGTATTAGTTTCGATTTACAATTAAAAGATTTTACTCAGCATTTTTTCAGGCAATAAAAATAGATGTATATTAAATTATGTAAATAATGCTCTTTCATATGCACGACAGAAAATTTTGAGTACAATATCCTTTTAATAAAAACAAAATTATTTTTGGCAGTCCATGTAAAATTAAACCAAAAATTCACAACATAAATAGCTAAAATAAAATATTTCTTGGTGAAACATGTTGCAAGCAATTAAAGTATATTCTCTTTGATCTCGTTTTAAAAACTATAAATTTTTGTTCTCAGGAATAATGTTATTCTATTACTGTGTTATTTATAACAATAAAATTGTGGAACCTACACATAAAATTTAACAAAACATTTACAAAATACCTTCAAATCGCTAAACTAAATATTTGATTTGCTGGTCATATGGAGAAAAAAAAATCTTGCAAGGCGTTTAATTAAACATATAGTACCTTTAAAAAAAAGAACTCTGACAATGCATTTATATTTAGTAGAGATGTATAACAAGATAAGAATTTGTCAACAACTTTGAGAAAAAAAGACTAGTACTCATCAAAATGTAAGGAAATTACCTAAAAGATCAAAGGTTCACTTTGAAAAACAAGACTTTTCATAGAACAATAGAAATACATTAAAGGCACCGCCCACATTGTAATTTTCCAGTCGTAAGCAATGAAAAATAGGCGAAACATCGACTGAATAAAAGTTATAGCAGACGTTACAGAGTATTTTCTGCCTACGCATATCGTGAACGTCAGAAAAGGAAGAACTAGTAGATTTCCCATCTTCCAAACTTTCCTCAAAAGAAATATCCATTTACTTGTTATATTATCCAAAACTTTTTGTTTGTTTGTAGAGAAATTTTTTTTTTTTTTTAAATAGCTCGGAACTTTCCATCAACAGAAAAGTGCCCTTCCCTTTTTTTTAATGTAACAGTCTTATTAAGTTCTTAAATAAATTTTTTGCTTCCTAAGGATGGAAATGCCTGTTTTCCAATGAATCTTCACAGATGTGCAAAATGATGAATGAAAGTATTTTTTTTGTTTTTTGTTTTTTTTTTCTTTTTTTTTAATACGAAAATATATTGGCTCATGTAACGTCCCATCTTCTTGTCTTCTCTTGCACTGAAGAACATACACACATAATTTTTGCAGAGATGAAGGCTGTATTAATTGTGCTACTTTTTAATCATGAACTTTCTAATTTAAAAAAAGAGAAAAAGAGTAGACAAAAGTATTTTTTTTTGTTCATTGTAAAGTAAAAATGGAATCCCTATGTCCATTCATATACAGTATTGCTCAAAGCTGTAAACCAAGACTGCACCTTTAATTCTTCAACGTAACACAACGAAATTCCATTGGTCTCATATCTGTCTTCCATTGATCTGTAGGATTCTCTAGGTTTCAGACAGTTACCTCTGTTTTACTGTTTGTTACAAAGTATGGCTGTGAATGAATGTAATGTTGAGTTGGGGGTGTCATCTGCTCATTTACTGACTCCACCGGGCAGTGTTTCTTCGCTGCATATGCTTGCCGCCGAAGTGAATGCTCAGTGTGGTCCCAGGTTTTGTAATCGGGATTGTAGTTAGAAGCCAGTGGATGATTGTGTATTTTATTCACTTTGGATTTCTGCCCATTTAATTTCAGAGTTCCCCCCTCTGGGCTGTATGATCGGTCTTGCTCTACACGTACTGGATGCAGGGGAAGACTACCCTTTGCCGCTAATTCTGCTAGGTGTCTTCTTTTGGAGTAGAAGTCATCGTTGCCTTTTTCAGCTGTTCAAAATATAAATTGATACAGTTAGTAAAATGCAAGACCTGAATAAAAAAGGCTTTGATAATCTGTTTTTTCAAGAAGTAATATAAAAGTTATTTAATTCACTCTATGAATATTAAAGGAACGTTACAATAATAAAAAAAAATTATAAGAAAAACCTTCTATGGCTAGAAAACTAATTATTTTTTAGACAAAAAGACCCCTTAAATGTACTGACCAAAGCCAGCCCTGGTTTGTATCATTGTAAAGCGGTTGCTTTCTTTCTCTGCATACTTGTAATGTTATGTATTCTACAGGTTAGCACTATAGGCTTAGCTTTACATCTCTACAACAATATAGGCAAAGGCAACAGTTTTCTTTTCTCACCATAGTACTCAAAACAAATATTTTACTATTTTGCTCTATCTAGAAGTTAGAAAAACTGAGAATTTGTGTTTTTAAAAATGTAGTAAACATTTATTTTTTTTCCATTTGTTTCATGTGGAGGCTTGACCTTTAATAGCAGAGAGTTGTCCATGTTGATTTATTAATACAGCAGTATTAAACTTGTATTTCCTGCTAGTTTTAGTTTAACTGGCTGATACTTAAAGGGACAGTCTACCCCTGAATTTGTATTGTTTAAAAAGATAGTTAATCCCTTTATTACCCATTCCCCAGTTTTGCATAACCAACACAGTTATATTAATATACTTTTTACCTCTGTTATTGCCTTGTATCTAAGCCTCTGCAGACTGCCCCTTATTTCAGCTTGTTTGACAGACTTACATTTTAGCCAATCAATGCCCTCTCATAAGTAACTCCATGGGTGTGAGCGCAATGTTATATCTATGGCACACATAAAATAGCTTTGTCAAATGAATTGAGATACGAGGCGGCCTTCAAGGGCTTAGAAATAAGCATATAAGCCTTTCTAGGTTTTGCTTTCAACTAAGAATACCAAGAGAACAAAGCAAATTTGATGATAAAAGTAAATTGGAAAGTTGTTTAAAAGTACATGCCCTATCGGAATCATGAAAGTTTAATGTTGACTAGACTGTCCCTTTAACTCTTTACAATGCAATACTAATTCTATATATATAATCCCTTCTCTGAGAAAGTTAGACACCCTTGTTCCCTCTAGACAATACATTTCATTGATCTGTTTCTGACCAGCATTTAACTTCATATTGCTGCCAAATGCACTTGTCTCCCTGCACCAGAATAATAAAGCACTTGACCTTCTCAGGCTCATCTGTTTTAATGTAGTTTATGTTGATATTATTGGCAGCTGCTGCTAAGCTATAATAAAGACACTGTCACAGGTATTATCAATGACAGTGCATCTTCCTGACAGTCACATGATCCCTGGCCCTCACTGTTAAAAAACAGAAAGATCAGTGGAAACTTGGTGTGAAATATTTATATAAAAATTGTATACAATAAACTGTACATTAATGTTGATAAACTGACTGTTTAAAGGGACACTGTACTAATATTTTTGTCATCCATATTAAAGATCAGTATCTAAACTTGTACTTTTTCCAGAAAAAGAAGTTTACATTTCATTTGAAACTAATATAGCAATATCAGTTGTGTACTTCCTTCTAATGCTCACTGGCTGATGAGCACTTCCTGTTACAGCTAAAGGGATAGAAAACAGCCTGTTTATCGTTGTAATAATAAAACATTAAGGGGGTGATTTATCAAGCTGAGGCAGCCAGGGCGCACATACATGCCCCTGGCCACCGCAGCTCGCCTCTGGTGGGCTGAATTCCCCTGGCTATTTTGCGCTCCCATGCAATCTCGCCCCCTGCCCACACACAGCCAATCACACGTGGAAAGGAGGTGGCAAAAGGGTAGGGAAGCAGCGGTCTCATGACCGCTGCTTGTAAAATACGGCGTGCAGGTTCTCTTGTGAGAACCTGCAGTCGTAGGCAGGCGAAGCGTGCCGAAAGCGCTTGATAAATCGCCCCCTAAGCAGTGGCTTCACAGTAATTATTGCAAAATTGTAAAACTTCATTTGTGCAGAGTCAACTACGTCCTGTCACAGTCCACAAGAGGGCCGGAACTCTACAGGAAGGTATATATATATATATATATATATATATATATATATATATATATATATATATATATATATATGAAAACAAACATATGTCTCCGCACTAATAATGAATCTATCTGAAGAAATTATGCACTCCAAGTAAATTGGCAATAAAGTATACTAAGTTTAATGAATGAACAAAAATAAATGCAGGAAAAATATCCTAAATCTGATCCATAGTCAGACACAGATACAAACAAACAAACATATACATAAAGAACATACTGGGCGTCCCCAGTTACTAAGGAGCAAACAAAAATAGACCATAAACAGGAAAACTGGCCAATCCCATCGGCTTATGAGAATCTTGTGCTGTATGAATTAATGAATGAAGCCATGGGTATATTAAAGTTGAATGCAAGCAATAAAGCAGTAGGCAGAATGTAGCAGTTCATGCAGATATAGCAGTTTATGCAGATATAGCAGCGTGGTTTGTAAACAAAAAGTCTGACAGTTGCAAAGAATAGAAATGTATGCCATGCAGTTCATGTGTATATAGCAATGTAATGTTCCAACAAGTATGGATAGCATGATAATGATAGTTCATATATTCAATATTGCCTTAGACATATAGATATATGCAACTCTCCTCAGTGTAAAACAAGCATGTGTATAGAATGCACCGGCACTCCAGGACCAGGGGCCACCAGTGAATGACAACTGTGCTATCGTTGCGCTCTACGAGCGATCTCACCCAATCTGTATAGGGTCACAGGAAGCATGGTTCACACTTTTGAGGGGAGACATCCAAGTATGGCAGTATAATGCTGCAGTCTAGGCAGGACAAGTATGGCAATTCCAAAGTAGGTTAAAACCAGCATGCTTGCATCTGACTCCGTTAGCGCCTGACATCACATCTACGTCTACAAGCAACACGCGTTTCGGGCTCCGCCCTTCAACTTGGCCTGACGTAGTAGGAAAGCCTCCTCCTTTTAAGGCATGACAGTTGTGTATGGTGACGCCTACCCAGCATCACCTATTAGAGTACCAGCGGTTAATGGCAACAATATTGCAGAAATGTGCATAAAACAGCCAGCTGAAATTTTAATATAGTCAGTACTAAAATACTAGCAGTTATTAAATGGAATATATATTTTCATCAAAAGAAAGCAGCAAATAATTGCACAAAGCATTAATTATGAATAATCTACTAGTATGTATAATCTGATCAGAGACCTATATCATCTCATAATATATACAATTTCAGTGATTGTAAAATAAAAGATAAACAATAAAAAATAAAGAATAGAGAAGATGGAGTGCCGTCATGGAGTATACATAATGTTATGCATAACATTTTGGCAGACAAAAGAAGTAGCCAAAATGACTTATCCTCCAATTTTTCAATCTATTGGCGACACTCCACATGCTCATCGTTCTAACAAATACCTACACTACTGAAATTAAGTGTACAGGTGAGCCAAAGTCCCTCGATAAATGTACCCCAAGTAATTTCCCTATTTAAGCCATAGGGAGTCATGGAGTCCAATCTTTGGACCCATAATGCTTCCTTTTCAAACAGTAATTTTTGTCTGTTCCCACTCCTCCTTAAAGGGCATACTCCATCTACAACCTGAAATTTAATTTGGCTTTTGTTGTGACCTAATAATGTGAAGTGGTGGGCTACAGGGGCTGAAGGATCAAGTTTATCTATGGCTGTTTTATGTTGTTTTATCCTTTCTTTGATAGGTTTAGTGGTCTCGCCAACATAGGCTAGACCACATGGACATTTAATTACATAGACCACAAATTGCGATTCGCATGTAAAATTACCTCTAATGGACAAGCGTTTACCAGACCTAGGATGTGTAATAGTATCACCAGATTGGATGGAATTGCATTGTGCACATTTGTTGCACGGAAAAGTACCATTTAAGACCTCACTATTAATTGCTCTATTCTGTCCAGTTCCAACGTAAGCCTTCACTAAAGTATCTCTCAAATTACGATTCCTTTTATAGGAAAAGAAAGGAAAATCCTTAAAGGCATTTGCTAGAATCTTGTCTTCTGATAATAACACCGGGTTTATGAAAACCTGTAATACCAGCGCTGTAGGTAAGTGAGGGGTGACAATAACATGCAAGTTAGTACTGCACAGCTCTTACCGCAAAACTCGTAATCTAGCCGAATGTTTTTTGAATATCTTTTTTAACGGTAGGATATGATATCCATATGGTACCATGAAAGGAATCCTGTCATTAAGTGTTCTCTTAGTTAATTTTTTCTGAATTAGATTTGCGCGAGGAATTAAATCCACTTTAAGTTTATGGGCTTGTAGTAGGTCAACTACGTAGCCCCTACTTTCAAATCTACAAAATAAATCATTAAATAGATCGTTCAAGTGTGGCTCATTATTAATGATTCTCTTAGCTCGTAAGAGTTGACTGAAAGGAAGGCTCTTAATCGTTTGTGGAGGATGAAAACTGGTAAAAGCCAAAAGATTATTTCTATCTGTTTCTTTCCTGAACACATCTGTTGACAAGAAACCATCTATCAATGAAACAGTAATGTCTAGACAATTTTGAGTATATAGATCATATTCCATGGTGAATTGGAGATTGGAATCTAATGTATTTAACTCTTCAAAAAAAGTTAATAAAGATTTACTGTCCCCTGTCCAAATCATAAAGACATCATCAATATACCTTTTCCAAAATTTGCAATGTTCTTTAAAGCTATCATTTCTATAAAGAAAGTTTTTTTCAAATTCATGTACATATAAGGTTGCATATGTGGGAGCCATATTGGCCCCCATGGCTGTCCTCTTTGTTTGCAAGTAAAACGAATCTTCAAAGAGATAATAGTTCCTTGTCAACACTGTTTCCAGCAAATCCATAATGAACATGCGTTCCCTGGGTGAATAGAAAGCCATTCTATTTAATTGCTCACCTATACATTTCTAGCCCTCTTTATGTGGTATGGATGTGTATAGACTTTTAATGTCCAATGTTACAAGGATGAAGTCCTTGTCAATTTTCAAATTTTCAATATTCCACAAAAAATCTGAAGTATCCTCTAAGTAAGAGGGTACATTATCTAGTAAAGGCCGAAATAATTTGTCAAGAAAAATTGAAATGGGTTGGAAAATTGAATTGGTACTGGCCACAATTGGCCTATCCGGGGGATTGTTGAGACATTTATGTATTTTAGGTAAACAATAAATGACTGGTATAACATTGTCTTTCTGGATCAATAAATCTGCTTGTTTTTTAGTGATGATACAGTTATTCAAAGCCATATCAACTATAGAATGTATATATGTCTGGAATTTAGTAGTGGGATTAAAAGTTAGTTTCAAATAATTATTTTCAACACCTAGCTGATTGTAAATTTCTGTCATATTGTCATGTTCCTTTAAATATGGGAGTGTCTATCCTGCTTCAGCTCTATATAACTCCTTACCACACTCTCCTAGTTGCTTAGTATTCGAGTCTTTTGCTATAGGACTGCTACAGCCAAGCCTACCTTCTCTGCAAAACGAGTCTGCCTCTGCCTTATTTTGCCTGTCAGTACCGGATTTCACAGAGCGGTGACGTCACACGCCATTCTGCTTCACACAGCAGCAACACACTGTTCAGCTGCACTGTCTCCCAGACTGCCAGGACTTGCAAGCTCCTAATTCCTGCGGACCCTCTAATAATTTTCTCAAGTAAGACCTGCTCTAAACATTCACTCTCCTGTTACTCAAATCATATATGAGCATACCTGACTTTTGTTTATCATATGTATATGCAATTGCTAAATCGATCTGAGCCAACTTTAACTAGCTATCTTAATAATGCTCACTAAAGTTAGTTACTTATTATTTAGCCTTTTGCCTGATCTCTTTTTATTGCCAGTACTACTGAAATTCCAAACTAGTTTGTAAATATATTTTTCTATGTATCCATACTGGGGTTTCTATGTGTTACACTGCTGCAATTGTTTAGTGTTTACTCACAGGTGGCAGCTGTAGTGTAATCACCATTAACCCCTGCTAATAACTGAACTATGATGTCTGGGATTATCTTTTACTCTGATAGTAATTAATGATAATTCCCAGTATTCTTTGAACAACACACATACTATTTAAAGTTTTTTCCTTTTAACTCAGCAGTTGAGGTTCTTGAAAATAAATTCCTTGCCTTACAGGATTTGGCAAGACATAAATCCTGACACATATACTGATGTTTATCCATAATGACCAAGGCCCCGCCTTTGTCATGCAGGCTTAATGATCACTTCTGGATTTTAAGGCATCAAGAGCCTTCCTTTCAGCCATAGTAAGATTAGAGATACCCAGTTGTACTCCCTTACTCTTTAACTTTTCAAAGTCTTAATGTAATAAATGATTCAACAGTATTATTGGTTAAAGGGGTTGAACGATCAATTTAATGATTTATTTTGTAGATTTGAAAGTAGGGGCTACCCAGTTGACCTACTACAAGCTCATAAACTTAAAGTGGATTTAATTCCTCGAGCAAATCTAATTCAGAAAAAATTAACTAAGAGAACACTTAATGACAGGATTCCTTTCATGGTACCATATGGATATCATATCCTACCGTTAAAAAAGATATTCAAAAAACATTCGGCGAGATTAGGAGTTTTGCGGTAAGAGCTGTGCAGTACTAACTTGCATGTTATTGTCACCCCTCACTTACCTACAGCGCTGGTATTACAGGTTTTCATAAACCCGGCGTTATTAGGCAAGAAGTGAGCATAGAGCAAAATTGAGCTCCATATCGCACTCCAATACCAGCGTTGCTTAAGTCAGTGGTGAGCTGGTTTTACGTGCTCGTGTACAATTTCCCCATAGACATCAATGGGGATACCCGGCTGAAAAAAAAGCCTAACGCCTGCAATAAAGCAGCGTAAAGCTCTGTAACACAGCCCCATTGATTCCTATGGGGAAACAAAATTTATGTTTACACCTAACACTGACCCTAACATAAACCCGAGTCTAAACACCCCTAATCTTAAACTTATTAACCTTTAATCTGCTGCCTCAACATTGCCGACACCTACATTATATTTATTAACCCCTAATCTGCCACCCCCGACATCGCCAACACCTACATTATACTTATTAACCCCTAATCTCCCGCTCCCAATGTCGCTGCAACCTTCCTACACTTATTAACCACTAATCTGCCACTCCAGACGTCGCCGCCACCATAATAAACTTATTAACCGCTAAAACGCAGCAATCCCGCATCGCAAACACTAGTTAAATATTATTAACCCCTAATCTGCCACCCCTAACATCGCCGCCACCTACCTACATTTATTAACCCCTAATCTGCCGCCCCCAACGTCGCCGCCACTATACTAAATTTATTAACCCCTAAACCTATATCTAACCTTAACCCTAACACCCCTTAACTTAAAAAAAAATGAAAAGAAATCTAAATAAAAATTACTATCATTACCTAAGTTATTCCTATTTAAAACTAAATACTTACTGATAAAATAAACCCTAAGCTAGCTACAATATAACTAATAGTTACATTGTAGCTATCTTAGGGTTTATTTTTATTTTACAGGCAAGTTTGTATTTATTTTAACTAGGTAGAATAGTTACTAAATAGTTATTAACTATTTACTAAATGCCTAGTTAAAATAAATACAAATTTACCTGTAAAATAAAACCTAACCTGTCTTACACTAACACCTAACATTACACTACAATTAAATAAATTAAATTAATTAAATACAATTACCTAAATTACACAAAAAAACACTAAATTGCACAACATAAAAAACAAATGATCAGATATTTAAACTAATTACACCTAATCTAATAGCCCTATGAAAATAAAAAATCCCCCCCAAAATAAAAAAAAACCCTAGCCTAAACTAAACTACCAATAACCCTTAAAAGGGCCTTTTGCGGGGCATTGCCCCAAAGAAATCAGCTCTTTTACCTTTAAAAAAATACAAACCCCCCCCAACAGTAAAACCCACCACCCACACAACCAACCCCCCAAATAAAATCCTAACCAAAAAAAACTAAGCTCCCCATTGCCCTAAAAAGGGCATTTGGATGGGCATTGCCCTTAAAAAGGCATTTAGCTCTATTGCTGCCCAAACCATAATATAAAACTAAAACCGACCCAATAAACCCTTATAAAAACCTAACACTAACCTCTGAATAGCCACTTACAGTTTTGAAGACCGGACATCCATCCTAAACATAGCCGGGAGAAGTCCTCAGTGAAGCGGCAAGAAGTCCTCGACGAAGCCGGGAGAAGTCTTCATCCAAGCCGGCAGTAGTGGTCCTCCAGATGGGCGGGTCCATCTTCAAGACATCCGGCGTGACGTATCCTCTTCTTTGATGGCTAACAATGAATGAAGGTTGCTTTAAATGACCTCATCCAAGATGGCGTCCCTTGAATTCCGATTGGCTGATAGAATTCTATCAGCCAATCGGAATAAAAGGTGAAAAAATCCTGTAACAGCTTCTATGATTAAGCGCTAGTCTGCGCGAAACTTGTAAGTCTGCTGTTTACCTCCCTGGTCTGTTGTGTCATATTTAAGGTTTTTTGCTTTTTGTCTACCATTTATTTTTATTTGGAATAAATTACCTTTTTATACAGTAGCTCAGCAGCCACCTGTTTTCTTCTTTGTTTTTTTATCATTTAAAGGAACCTTCGTTCGTCGTTAGATGTCAACAGAAGAGGATGCTCCGTGCCAGATGTCTTGAAGATGGACCCGCTCCGGATGGATGAAGATAGAATATGCCGTCTGGATGAAGACTTCTGCCCGTCTGGAGGACCACTTCTGCCGGTTTGGATGAAGACTTCTCCCGGCTTTGTTGAGGACTTCTTGCCGCTTTGCTGAGGACTTCTCCCGGCTTCATTTAGGATGGATGTCTGGTCTTCAAAACGGTAAGATCTTTGGGGGTTAGTGTTAGGTTTTTTTAAGGGTTTATTGGGTGGGTTTTAGTTTTAGATTAGGTTTTGGGCAGCAATAGAGCTAAATGCCCTTTTAAGGGCAATGCCCATCCAAATGTCCTTTTTAGGGCAATGGGGAGCTTAGGTTTTTTTAGTTAGGATTTTATTTGGGGGTTGGTTGTGTGGGTGGGGGGTTTTACTGTTGGGGAGGTTGTTTGTATTTTTTTTAAAGGTAAAAGAGCTGATTTCTTTGGGGCAATGCCCCGCAAAAGGCCCTTTTAAGGGCTATTGGTAGTTTAGTTTAGGCTAGGGTTTTTTTTTATTTTGGGGGGGCTTTATTTATTTTCATAGAGATATTAGATTAGGTGTAATTAGTTTAAATATCTGATAATTTGTTTTTTATTTTGTGTAATTTAGTGCGGGGGGTTTGTAATTTAGGTAATTGTATTTAATTTATTTAATTGTAGTGTAATGTTAGGTGTTAGTGTAAGACAGGTTAGGTTTTATTTTATAGGTAAATTTGTATTTATTTTAGCTAGGTAGTTAGTAAATAGTTAATAACTATTTAGTAACTATTCTACCTAGTTAAAATAAATACAAACTTGCCTGTAAAATAAAAAATAAACCCTAAGCTAGATACAATGTAACTATTAGTTATATTGTAGCTAGCTTAGGGTTTATTTTATAGGTAAGTATTTAGTTTTAAATAGGAATAATTTAGGTAATGATAGTAATTTTTATTTAGATTTCTTTTAATTATATTTAAGTTAGGGGTGTTAAGGTTAGGGTTAGAATTAGGTTTAGGGGTTAATAAATTTAGTATAGTGGCGGCGACGTTGGTGTGCGGCAGATTAGGGGTTAATAAATGTAGGTAGGTGGCGGCGATGTTAGGGACAGCAGATTAGGGGTTAATAATATTTGACTAGTGTTTGCGATGCAGGAGTGCAGCGGTTTAGGGGTTAATATGTTTATTATAGCTGAGGCAATGTCGGGAGTGGCAGATTAGGGGTTAATAATTTTATTTTAGTGTTTGCGATGTGGGAGGGCCTCGGTTTAGGGGTTAATAGGTAGTTTATGGGTGTTAGTGTACTTTTTAACACTTTAGTTATGAGTTTTATGCTACAGCTTTGTAGAGTAAAAAACTCATAACTACTGACTTTAGAATGCATTACGAATCTTGCGGGATAGGCTGTACCGCTCACTTTTTGGCCTCCCAGAAAAAGCTTGTAATATCGGCGCTATGGAAGTCCCATTGAAAAAAGACTTTATGCAAATTGCGTAAGTTAATTTGGGGTACGGCCAAAAAAGTGTGCGGGACAGCTGTACCTACAAGACTCGTAATAGCAGCGGTAGTGAAAAAGCAGCATTATAACCCATAACACTGCTTTTTTTACTCATAACGCAAAACTCGGAATCTAGCCAATTGGTTTTTATTATCAGAAGACAAGATTCTAGCCAATACCTTTAAGGATTTTCCTTTATTTTCCTATAAAAGGAATTGTAATTTGAGAGATACTTTAGTGAAGGCTGACGTTAGAACTGGACAGAATAGAGCAATTAATAGTGAGGTCTTAAATGGTACTTTTCCGTGCAACAATTGTGCACAATGCAATTCCATCCAATCTGGTGATACTATTACACATCCCAGGTCTGGTAAACGCTTGTCCATTAGAGGTAATTTTACATGCGAATCGCAATTTGTGGTCTATGTAATTAAATGTCCGTTTGGTCTAGCCTATGTTGGCGAGACCACTAAACCTATCAAAGAAAGGATCAAACAACATAAAACAGCCATAGGTAAACTTGATCCTTCAGCCTCTGTAGCCCACCACTTCACATTATTAGGTCACAACAAAAGCCAACTTAAATTTCAGGTTGTAGATGGAGTATGCCCTTTAAGGAGGGGTGGGTACAGACAAAAATTACTATTTGAAAAGGAAGCATTATGAATCCAAAGATTGGACTCCATGACTCCCTATGGCTTAAATAGGGAAATTACTTGGGGTACATTTATCGAGGGACTTTGGCTCACCTGTACACTTAATTTCAGTAGTGTAGGTATTTGTTAGAATGATGAGCATGTGGAGTGTCGCCAATAGATTGAAAAATTGGAGGATAAGTCATTTTGGCTACTTCTTTTGTCTGCCAAAATGTTATGCATAACATTACGTATACTCCATGACGGCACTCCATCTACTCTATTCTTTATTTTTTATTTTTTATCTTTTATTTTACAATCACTGAAATTGTATATATTATGAGATGATATAGGTCTCTGATCAGATTATACATACTAGTAGATTATTCATAATTAATGCTTTGCGCAATTATTTGCTGCTTTCTTTTGATGAATATATATTCCTATTATTAACTACTAGTATTGTAGTACTGACTATATTAAAATATCAGCTGGCTGTTCTACGCACATTTCTGCAATTTTGTTGCCATTAACTGCTGGTATTCTAATAGGTGACACTGGGTAGGCGTCACCACACAAAACTGTTATGCCTTAAAAGGAGAAGTCTTTCCTACTATGTCAGGCCAAGTTGAAGGGCGGAGCCCGAAACGCATGTTTCCTCTAGATGTAGATGGGACATCAGACGCTTACGGAGTCAGATGCAAGCATGCTGGTTTGAACCTACTTTGGAATTGCCATACTTGCTGTGCCTAGACTGCAGCATTATACTGCCATACTTGGATGTCTTCCCTCGAAAGTGTGAACCAAGCTTCCTGTGACCCTATACGGATTGGGTGAGATTGCTCATAGAGTGCAACGATAACACAGTTGTCATTCACTGGCGGACCCTGGTCCTGGAGTGCCGATGCATTCTATACACATGCTTGTTTTACACTGAGGAGAGTTGCATATATTTATATGTCTAAGGCAATATTGAATATATGAACTATCATTATCACGCTATCCATACTTGTTGGAACATTACGTTGCTATATACCCATGAACTGCATGGCATAAATTTCTATTCTTTGCAACTGTCAGACTTTTTGTTTACAAACCACACTGCTATATCTGCATAAACTGCTATCTGCATGAACTGCTACATTCTGCCTACTGCTTTATTGCTTGCATACAACTTTAATATACCCATGGCTTCATTCATTAATTCATACAGCACAAGATTCTCATAAGCCGATGGGATTGGCCAGTTTTCCTGTTTATGGTCTATTTTTGTTTGCTCCTTAGTAACTGGGGACGCCCAGTATGTTCTTTATGTATATGTTTGTTTGTTTGTATCTGTGTCTGACTATGGATCAGATATAGGATTTTTTTCCTGCATTTATTTTTGTTCATTCTTTAAACTTATTATACTTTATTGCCAATTTTCTTGGAGTGCACAACTTCTTAACATAGATTCATTATTAGTGCTGAGACATATATTTGTTTTCATACTATTTTTGTGGGGTAATTTGGTATGAGTTTACCTTAGTCTCGAGCACTTCTCTATATTCATGTGATTTATTGATTCTTTACTATTAGTGCTTATCCTAGAATTGACTGTTTATATATATATATATATATATCTTGATTTCAAAACTGTTCTAAAGAAATTTGAGCTGGTTTAATGTTCAGTGAATCGTAGATAAACAAGAATTTAAGTTCTACCCATGCTCAGTAAAGGCAGAATGCAACTTAAGTTCTCAGCATGTCAGCCTCCTCATGTAACTATAGGTAGTGGGTATACTGAGAATTTCTAAGCTCTAATTTTGCAAGAAACCAAGTAATTTACAAGCTGTTTTTTTGTATATGTGTTTACCTGGATTTAACATATATCTTTTACTAAAGGAGCACTGTTTCATATGCCTTAATGTTTATTCACTCATTGGTACCTGCTAATTCTAATTGACTCACATGTATTTCGTTCTACTGCTCACTGTTCTACTGATCATTTAGGACCTGGTATTCAAAACTCTTTGGGATTTTTTTAAAGCTTGTATTGTATTGTAGGAGTCTCTGTTTCACAAGGACACTACATAGCAACATAAACATTTATCAAGATAAAAGTTGTGTTTCTAATTTTTATCTAAAGGCCTTGCCGTACCAATGAGATCATCTCACCTGAGGTTTTGAATATCGTTCCTTAGTATGAAGCACCTATAAACCAATGAGCTTTAGTAGGGCTCACACAACTGATACTGGTATTTTAAATAAATATGTTTTTATCCAAAACTTGATAGCATGTTTAACTGTATCTCCTCCATATGGATGACATCTGTGAGTACAATGTGATACATTCTTTGCCACCAACATCACTAGGATGGGCACTGACCCACCTGCATAATGTCAGGCCCCCTCCACGTGACCCCCCTGCACAACTCGCAGCCTCTGGCCCAATTTTTGTTTTTAAATCAAAATAGCATCTGCTGAATTTGGCATTGTGCATGCATAACAGCATCTAGACATATTCACTGCTGCGATGCACCTACAGCTAGAATTCCCACTGCTATGGCTAGATTACAAATGGCGCACTAGCTGTTGCAAGTAAGAGAAATTGGGTTTATCGCACCTGTTTGCGAGCATCAGAAGTAGTGTGCATATTACAGTTTGAAAGTAAAAGCGATCTCTTGAGCACAATTTAATTTGAAGTGCCTCGGAATATCGGGACTTCAGAGCTCTAGTTAAATGTTACGTGAGACAAAAAAGTGTCACAAAACACATCAAAAATACATTTAACAGTACAGTGTCACTCATCATAACACTATCTAATAAAAATATATATTGCATATAAAGGTTATAAAGGCTCAAAGATATGAGGTCTCAGGTGTTAGGGGGGAAAAAGCAGGCAAAGGGCTTTAATATAGATGTCTAAATATGCAATATTCATATTTAAAGGGAAAGTCTACTCTAGAATTTGTATTGTTTAAAAAGATAAATAATCACTTTATTACCCATTCACTAGTTTTGCATAACTAACACGCTTACATTAATATACTTTTTACCTCTGTGATAACCTTGTATCTAAGCCTCTGCAGACTGCCCCCTTATCTCAGTTCTTTTAACAGATTTGCATTTGAGCCAATCAGTGCCCGCTCATAAGTAACTCCACGGATGTGAGCACAATGTTATCTATATGGCACACATGAACTAACGCCCTCTAGCTGGGAAAACTGTCAAATGCATTGAGATAAGAGGTGGTCTTCAAGGGCTTAGAAATTAGCAAATGAGCCTACATAGGTTTAGCTTTTAGCTAAAAATACCAAGAGAACAAAACGAAGTTGATGATAAAAGTAAATTAGAAAGTTGTTTAAAATTGCATGTTCTATATGATCATGAAAGTTTAATTTTGACTAGACTGTCCCTTTAATTTTGACTTTTATGTCCCTTTAACGTTTTTGATCATAAATATGTGACAGCTATATGACATTTAACAAAATACTATTTTTATCACGCTACTCCATTAGTGAAAAAAAAATACTAAACAACATATTATCAAATTTTTCTAGCCTGTCTTTGGTCTCATATTGACCCTAGGCTGCTAAGAGACCCACTGCAGTATAGTACAAAACAAATCTTTGCTTTCCTCTCTCTGCAGCTATTGGGTCGATAAGCAGTAAGAAATATAAAATACATTGTGTAAAACCCTGAATATAACAGCACTATGTTATACTTACAAAGCCTCTCTTTCAATATATATTTATTTTCTTTTTATATCTAATGCAACTAAAAAACTAAAAAAAGTTCACTGAGATGTTGCATAATGTTTCATTTCATAGAGTTTTTTGAGCATTTTGCCACCCACAGATTTTAGGAAGCTACACTTATTTTCTGATTATATAAAACATTTTCTTTTATACTTTAGGAGATGGAAAACATGTTACAGGTTACTATTATCTGGTTGCCTAAGAAATAAGTGCATCAATATATTGTCCAAATCTTCCTTTAAATAAAAAAAAGGCATATATAAGAGATGACATGTATTTGAGAGATTCTATGAAATAGGGTTATATTTTAGGTAAAAAACTAAGGAATATACCTTTTGTTTTAGAAATGTTAATTTGTATATAAATTACAATCTCTAATATAATGTGTCTTTAATTTAAAATGTTAACAAAATCAATAACTTATCAATAGTGATGTCCCGAACTGTTCGCCCGCGAACGGTTCACAGCGAACATAGCTTGTTCGCGTTCATGTTTGTGGGCGAACACATGGCGATGTTCGATCCGCCCCTATGTGTCATCATTGAGGAAACTTTGACCCTTTATGTCACAGCCGTCTGACACATTAGAGCCAATCAACATCAGACACTCCCTCACAGACCCTCCCAGCTACTCGGAATCCGGAATAACGACCTTGCTTTCTTAATGAGAGGACGTGTTGTGTTTTTGCTCCTGACATTAATAGGAAAAACATAGCTAGGCTAGTGTATTTACAGTCCAGAAGGACTCCACTCATCTCTGCTGCAAACACAGCACCCCAAAAAGCCCTTTTTAGGGCTATATTTCGTGCCTTTTTTTTTTTTTCCTTTTTTTTTTATTAGCATTTGCCTGGCTTTCAGGCTGTGTGTTTAAGGCTCACAGCATATGCTGCTGTGATTACTGCCACCACTGATATCTCCCTAACAACATTAGTTTAAATTTAACTAACCAAAAAATTTAATTATTTTGCTAGTGTAATTTTTTTTCATTTTCTATCAGGCCTGTGTCACACAGCATATACTCTGGTTCATTGCTCTGTGCCAGCCACCAGTGTTAATATCCGTTTATAACATTATTTTAAATTTAAAAAAAAAATAATTATTTTGCTAGTGTAATCTAATTACATTTACTATCAGGCCTGTGTCTGTCAGGCTCACTCAGCATTAATATACCTCATTTTTTTCAGTCTTTTGGTTAATTGGTCTGTGCCAGGCATCCACCCAGCACTCATATCTTCTTCACCTTAATTTAAATTTAAAAAAATAATTTTTTAAATTTGTTTGATAGTGTAATCTAATATAATTTTCTATCAGGCCTGTGTGTTTTGCTGACATACAGAGCCTACTGTGTTTACTTGCTGCCCTCCCTAGTCTATGAGCCACGACTCATATGTGTTTAACCTTTTTTTATTTCCCCCCCAAAAAAATAATTTAAATCATTTTTCTAGTGTAATCTAATAGTATTTTCTATCAGGCGTGTGTGTATCTGACTTACAGAGCCTACTGTTTTTAATAGCTGCCCTTCCAAGGCTAGACAGCCACGACTCATATTTATGTGCTTAACCTTTTTCTTTAAATTGCCAAAAAAAATTCTTTAAATCATTATGCTAGTGTAATCTAATTTTATTTTCTATCAGGCCTGTGTCTAACTGTCTATCTGACTTACAAAGCATACTGTTAATTGCTGCCCTACGTAGCAGCCAGCCAGTGCGACCACTCATATGTTCATTGCACTTCTTAACATTATTTTAATATTAAAATCTAGAACAGTACTACTTAACACAACCTACTTACCATGGGTCCCAGAGCATATGTTTGGTTATTATATTTTGTAAGGGTAATCATGCAGGCCATATAGACCTCCACCGATAGGGTGAGTATGAGTAACAGCTATTAAAATGCGAAGGACATTACTAATTAACACAACATAGTTACAATGGGTCGCAGACCAAGAGCAGATGTCTTATTATTATATTTTGTATGGGTAATCATCCAGGCCGTATAGACCTCACCAAATAGGGGGAGTTACAGAGATTAAAGTGCTAAGAATGGTAGTACTTAAAACACAACCTAGTTAAAATAGGTACCAGACTGCATGTCTTATTATTATATTTTTTCAGGGTAATCAGGCAGGCCATATAGAACACCCCCGATAGGGGGGGGAACAGGGATTAAAGTGCTAAGAAAAGTACTAATTAACACAAGCTAGTTGGGTCCAAGAACGCATGTTTAATTATTAGACTTTATTAGGGTAATTATATATCTAACAAATCTATCTATTTCTCTTCTATCGATTCTATCTAACTATCAATCTATGTATATCTATCTATCCTATCTATCAATCTATCTTCTGTCCGGGATGTTTTGAGACAGCCACTTTGGGAATGTTAGTTGATTTAGGCCCATTATGGCTTAAAAGCAGACTCTGCATAAACTATGTAATTTTCCATGGGAGTTTTGCCAGGGATCCCCCTCCAGCATGCGACAGTCCAGGTGTTAGTACCCTTGAAACAACTTTTCCATCACTATTGTGGCCAGAAAGAGTCCTTGTAGGTTTTAAAGTTCGCCTGCCTATTGAATTCAATGGCGGTTCGCGGGTTCGCGAACAATACCGGAAGTTCGAGTCCGCCGTTCGCGAACCGAAAAGTTTAGGTTCGCAACATCACTACTTATCAATGGGAACAAAATATTTCTTTATGCAAGATTTTTATTTTCTCATTGAAACAAAAAAAAAGCCATGAAATTCCTTGGGTTTAAATGGTTTCCTAATAGAAAATAAATACTATGAATAATACTAATAATAAAATAAATGGGTTTTTATTATAATGCTATTATTGCATTTTTTTTTTAATTATTACATTTTTTTTAAAGATCACAAGAAATAGTATTTCACTAGAAGCCTCTAAACCTAATTTGTTCAATTTCAAGCAAAACAGTTTATACATTTAAGCTTTAGGTCTGTCTAATCGTCCCTCATATCTCTACATATAGAAGCAACTAAAAGCTGACCCCTAAATATCTTTAAAAAAAAAGCTAAACTTAATTCTTTACAACTTGTAGTTACTGGTATACTGAATAGCCACAATTGGAGCTATTTTGTTATACAGAAGCATTTTAAATATATTAGTACTTAGGATAGAAATTGGAAACTTAATTAAATGTAGCATATATATGTGCTACAATTTAACAATAATATTTTAGTTTTTAAGCACTTAACTATTTCCTCCCCCAACAATGTGTTGGTCTGTGGTGGGTACAAGTTACTAAGGTTCCAAAGATTTGTTGGAACTTTATTTTATTTATAGTTGTACAACCTGTGATGAATTTGTTTGAATGTCTTCTTTTTAGCTGGAAAGAGGCCTTAATGTTTAAAGCATTTTCAATCTCCATGCTAATATGGTGGGATTCTGGTCCATCTCCTTCAGTATGGCTATAGAGCAGAGATGGCCTATGGGTCAGGAGAATACCCTCATCCTGGCCTGCATTGCAACCCTTTCTAGTCATCATCGGTTGAAGCACATTTTTCGTAGGGGTTCAATTCAACATCTTATTCTGGTATTCATTTATGTGAGAGGACCATTTAATTTTTTGGGGAGGGGTACTTGTGCTAATGTTTTATTTCTTTAGACCAACATGTATTCCTCCAGCAGTTTTTATACTTTCATTATTTAAAGGTGTCCTACAACCAAGCATCCTACTGTTTTTTTCTGCTGCATTTCTATGATGCACTTCTATAGATGGGATGGCTCCTTTAATGAACTAGGCAATCAGAATACCTTCTAACATTTATTTGTATTATTTTAACTAGGGACAGAAGGTCAGGGTTGGAGTCTGGCCAAATGGCTGTGTTGGAGCCAGAACTCTCCAGGGCAGAGAGCTCTGTAGCAGGAGTTAGATGTATATGGGTGGAGTTTAGATGGACTCTGGTTTCACTTTATAAAAGCTGGGCATAAATAGGAAAGGTGGAAGAGAGCTCCCAAACTGACTGATCCATACCTGCAAAATTCAGGATACCTGGGAGTTCTGCCTTAGGACTTATTCAGGATATTCTCTATATATTCTCAGCGTTTAATGTGACTGTAAAAACATTTGCAGTGCCCTATCCTTAATTGACTGTCATGATGTCTGGCATATAATAGAATTCTAAAATATAATTATTATCTGAGAGATTGTACAACCTGTTTTGAGTATTTATATCCACTTTTTTACAACCTTTGTTTTCAACAACACATTTTCTTGAAATAATTAAATAGGCATAGAAATAGCTACGTAATTACATACTATTGCATTGTACATTTCTTGAATGAAAACTAAGTGCATTTAGGTCATCCTAAGAGCTCCCTTGAGGCTGAAACATCCAGAGCCGTAAAATAGCAAACCAGTAATGAAGAATAATGAACACAAAACCCATGGCGCACTAAAGAATTAGAAATTACAATATTGTTACACTAATGACCCACTATGCACATAAATATAGGAGACAGTGACCATTTAGCCCATATTATGTTAAAGGGACAGTCAACACCAGAATTTGTATTATTTAAAAATATAGATAATCCCTTTATTACCCATTCACCAGTTTTGCATAACCAACACTGTTGTATTAATACACTTTTTACCTCTGTGATTACCTTGTATCTAAGCCTCTGCAGACTGACCCCTTATTTTTTGACAGACTTGCATTTTAGCCAATGACTCCTAGGTAACTCCAGGAGCATTAGTACAATGTGATCTATATGGCACACATGAACTAACACCCTTTAGTTGTGAAGAAAAAAATCAAACTGCATCAGATAAGAGGCGGCCTTCAATGGCTAAGAAATTAACATATGAGCCTACCTAGGTTTAGCTTTCAACTAAGAATACAAAGAGAACAAAGCAAAGCATGCCCTATCTGAATCATGAAAGTTTATGTTTGACTAGACTATCTCTTTAATAATGTAAATGTTTGTTGGTAATAGATTATTTTTCCCTAATTTTTGAAAGAAAGAAAACATGAGATTTAGGTTCACAGCTGATGGCAGTTGCCGTGTAATTCTCATAGAAAACTCAACAACATGGCAGGTTACTTGTAGCGGTTGGAAATTAACATGCGTTTATGGACTATGTGTATTGTTTTATAGCATTATGGCTGCTCGAATGTCAAGGGGCAGAGATATCCAACAGATATGAAATTACATTATTAAAGAGATTCTAAAGTTAAAATTAAAAGTTTCATGATTCTGATAAAGTATTCAATTTAAGAAAACTTTTTAATATGCTTCCATTATCTAAATGTGTGCAGTTTATCTATATGCAGACTTTCTGAAGCTCCAGCTCCTACTGAGCATGTGAAAAGTGCACAGTATATATGTATACAAATTCTTCATTGGCTGTTGGATGTCACATGATACAGGTGGAGGGAAAATTGTATTAACTTTCAAATTTGACAGACAATGTTCTACTTCTTATTTCAAATTCAATGAAAGTGCTATTGCATTGTCTTTTTTGTGTATTTGTCATTCCTTCGGTTCTACTGTTAGTGCTAGGGTTATGATTACAGCTAGGGTTAGAGCTAGGATTAGAGTTAGTGTAAGGGTTTGGGCTAGGATTAGATTAGGATTTAGTGCTGGGGCTAGGGCTAGGATTACAGCTAGGGTCAAGGCTAGGATTAGAGATAGGGTAAGGGTTTGGGCTAGGATTAGATTGGGATTTAGTGCTAGGGTTATGATTACAGCTAGGGTTTGGGCTAGGATAAGAGTTAGTGTAAGGGTTTGGGCTAGGATAAGAGTTAGTGTAAGGGTTTGGGCTAGGATTAGATTAGGATTTAGTGCTAGGGCTATGATTACAGCTAGGGTTAGGGCTAGGATAAGAGTTAGGTTTAGTTCTTGGGATAAGGCTAGGATTACAGTTAAGTTTAGTGCTAGGTTTAGAACTAGGATTACAGCTATGGTTTGGGCCAGGGTTAGGGCTAGGATTAGAGTTAGGATTAATACAGTAAGGGTTAGTGCTAGATTTCGGTTTAGTTCTAGATCTAGAGCTTGTTTTAGAGTTAGTGTTAGTGTAAGGGATAGGATTACACCTAAGGTTAGGACTACAATTAGAGTTTGTATAATGGTTAGGGATAGGATTAGATTAAGAATTAGTTCTAGGATTAGAGCTAGGATTATAGTTAGGCTTAGTGTTTGGATTAGGGCTAAAGCTAGAATTACAGTTAAGGTTTGTGCTGGGGCTAGGATTACAGCTAGGGTTTGTGCAAGGATTAGCGTTAGTGTTTGTGCTGGGGCTAGGATTACAGCTAGGGTTTTTGCTATGATTAGCGTTAGTGTTTGTGCTGGGGCTAGGATTACTGCTAGGGTTTGTGCTAGGATTAGCGTTAGTGTTTGTGCTGGGGCTAGAATTACAGCTAGGGTTTGTGCAAGGATTAGTGTTATTCTTTGTGCTGGGGCTAGGATTACAGCTAGGGTTTGTGCAAGGATTAGCGTTAGTGTTTGTGCTGGGGCTAGGATTAGATTAGGATTTAGTGCTAGGTTTATGATTACAGCTAGGGTTAGTGCTAGGATAAGAGTTAGGTTTAGTGCTTGGGATAAGGCTAGGATTACAGTTAGGTTTAGAGCTAGGATTACAGCTATGGTTTGGGCCAGGGTTAGGGCTAGGATTAGAGTTAGGATTAATACAGTAAGGGTTAGTGCTAGAGTTAGGTTTAGTTCTAGAGCTAGAGCTTGTTTTAGAGTTAGTGTTAGTGTAAGGGATAGGATTACACCTAAGGTTAGGACTACAAATAGAGTTTGTATAATGGTTAGGGATAGGATTAGATTAAGAATTAGTTCTAGGGTTATAGCTAGGATTATAGTTAGGCTTAGTGTTTGGATTAGGGCTAAGGCTAGAATTACAGTTAAGGTTTGTGCTGGGGCTAGGATTACAGCTAGGGTTTGTGCAAGGATTAGCGTTAGTGTTTGTGCTGGGGCTAGGATTACAGCTAGGGTTTTTGCTATGATTAGCGTTAGTGTTTGTGCTGGGGCTAGGATTACAGCTAGGGTTTGTGCTAGGATTAGCGTTAGTGTTTCTGCTGGGGCTAGGATTACAGCTGGGGTTTGTGCAAGGATTAGCGTTAGTGTTTGTGCTGGGGCTAGAATTACAGCTAGGGTTTGTGCTAGGATTAGCGTTAGTGTTTGTGCTGGGGCTAGGATTACAGCTGGGGTTTGTGCAAGGATTAGCGTTAGTGTTTGTGCTGGGGCTAGGATTACAGCTAGGGTTTGTGCAAGGATTAGCATTAGTGTTTGTGCTGGGGCTAGGATTACAGCTGGGTTTGTGCTAGGATTAGCGTTAGTGTTTGTGCTGGGGCTAGGATTACAGCTAGGGTTTGTGCAAGGATTAGCGTTAGTGTTTGTGTTGGGGTTAGGATTACAGCTAGGGTTTGTGCTAGGATTAGCGTTAGTGTTTGTGCTGGGGCTAGGATTACAGCTAGGGTTTGTGCAAGGATTAGTGTTATTGTTTGTGCTGGGGCTAGGATTACAGCTAGGGTTTATGCTAGGATTAGTGTTAGTGTTTGTGCTAGGGCTAGGATTATAGTTAGTGCAAGGGTAAGGGATAGGATTAGATTAAGAGGGCTAGGATTAGCGTTAGTGTTTGTGCTGGGGCTAGGATTACAGCTGGGTTTATGCTAGGATTAGCGTTAGTGTTTGTGCTGGGGCTAGGATTACAGCTAGGGTTTGTGCAAGGATTAGTGTTATTGTTTGTGCTGGGGCTAGGATTACAGCTAGGGTTTGTTCTAGGATTAGCATCAGTGTTTGAGTGTTTGTGCTGGGGCTAGGATTACAGCTAGAGTTTGGGCCAGGGTTATGGTTATGATTAGAGTACCATTTAGTGCTTGGGTTAAGGCTATGATTACAATTAGGGTTTGAGTTAGGGTTAGGTCTAGGATTAGAGTTAGTGTTAGTGCCAGGGTTAGGACTAGGATTAGTAGAGTTATTGTTAGTGCTAAAGTTAGAATTACAGCTAGGGTTTGGGTTAGGATTAGAGTTAGTGTAAGGGTTTGGGCTAGGTTTGCAACCTTTTGCCCAGAAGATTCCTGGACACTTTCTAAATGGGGGTGGAGGGTGTGTGGCTTGGGCGTGGTTTGGGGCGTGGCTTCTCGCAGCCTCAAATTCAATATGAAATCAAATTTATATTTATTTATATTATATAATATATATATATATATATATATATATATATATATATATAAAATATGTATATATATATATATATAAAATATGTATATAATATATATGTATATAATATAATATTAAGAGAAAGGGGGGGGGGCCACCAGCGCTAAAACTACAGTAAGAATATTTACTCTGTTATTATGTTTTGTATAGAGAAGCTTTCTGATAGTAAATGCTGTTTTTTCTTTTTCCAAGTCAAGACTCACTGTGTTTATTAGGAGTGCTGAGAATATTAATATAAGATCTAAGCGTGCTGCCTGTGTTGTGAGTCAGTGTACCCGTGTCACTGTGTAAAATGTGAGTAGAAAGAGAAAATCTCAACTATTGGTAAGGCGCACCGCTATAAATGTATAAATAGTATAAGGATTATTTTCTATAAGGTATATACATTGAAATGTTCAAAAACAATGTGGTAGTACAAGTTTTTCTTGTCAGCAGGTTCCTGGTATATGGTAAGTATATTGTGCTTACCAGAGCCAACCTCAATCCTATGAGGTAAGTGATCAGCAAAGGGGTATAGATGATACTGTATGCTCCCTTGGCGATCTCCTGAGGTCTGTAAGTCAGTAGAAATGGGAATCCTGGACTCTCTCATGAAAGCAAGGATGATCCTTTGGTTCTCTCTGTAATGTTGACTGGATAACTTTTTTTGAATGACCTTTTTCGTGTAATGGTAATCCTGGACTCTCTGTGTGTTTTTTCTCCTTTCAGAAGGTTAGAAGTCCCATGTTCTCATATGTAAGTGGATACAAAAAGAAAAAACAAGAACATAGTGTAGTACTGTAAAAGTAGTACAAGTATTAGCTGTATAGATGGTTCCTGGTATATGGTAAGTATATTATGCTTACCAGAGCAAACCTCAATCCTATGAGGTAAGTGATCAGTGGAGGGGTAGAGATGATTTCTTGGATGCTGAGAAAATCCCCTGGAATCTGCCCGTCCGTGGGAATTGGAATCCTGGACTCTCTTGCTTAAGCAAGGATGATCCTTTGGCTCCCTCTTTATTGATGCCTGGATATTTGTCTTGAATAACCTTTATATCAATGGCAATCTTGGGCTCTCTAGGTGTTTTTCTCCCTTTAGATAGAGGGATGTCCCGTATCCTCACATGTATTTAGCGGAGAAATAAAAAAGGCAGAAACAAAAACATAGTGTTATACTGTAAAATGAAAAGCAATTTATTGTGAACAATTAAAATATGCTTACATTTATAACCCTCAATCTCTTGAGTACACTTTTTACCTCTGAAGAAGAAGTAACGTTATTACTTCGAAACGCATAAGGTCTTACTACAAAGTGGGCTGACAGGTCCTGCTAGAATTGGCATTTACTCACCATTTTCTTCATCCGGTACTGTATTTTATTCAGTGTTTTACTCTGCATTTTATTACTTGCGGATTATTTATGTACATTGATGTTTACCACGGCAAAACGGAACTGCATTGCTGGTTGTCTTACTTTTGAATATACAGACTGAACTGGTAGTTCCTCTACCACCCACAGCACACTAATACGTCATTAGTGTTGCATACTATAGTAACTATTCTCAAGGATACGTTATTATTGCAGCTGAGCACCCATTGACTGCATAACTGTCTCACTTTTTCAAGCACACTATTGAACAACAAGTGGAGCTTGGTTTTTACACTTGCAACTTACTTACCTCGTATACAGATTGAGGGTTATAAATGTAAGCATATTTTAATTGTTCACAATAAATTGCTTTTCATTTTACAGTATCACACTATGTTTTTGTTTCTGCCTTTTTTATTTCACTGCTAATCACTTGTGAGGATACGGGACATCCCACTATCTAAAGGGAGAAAAACACCTAGAGAGCCCAAGATTGCCATTGCTATAAAGGTCATTCAAGACAAATATCCAGGCATCAATAAAGAGGGAGCCAAAGGATCATCCTTGCTTAAGCAAGAGAGTACAGGATTCCCATTCCCACGGACGGGCAGATTCCAGGGGATTTTCTCAGTATCCAAGAATTCATCTCTACCCCTCCGCTGATCACTTACCTCATAGGATTGAGGTTTGCTCTGGTAAGCATAATATACTTACCATATACCAGGAACCATCCATACAGCTAATACTTGTACTACTTTTACAGTACTAAGCTATGTTCTTGTTTTTTCTTTTTGTATCCACTTACATATGAGAACATGGGATTTCTAACCTTCTGAAAGGAGAAAAAACACACAGAGAGTCCAGGATTGCCATTACACGAAAAAGGTCTTTCAATAAAAGTTATCCAGTCAACATTACAGAGAGAACCAGAGGATCATCCTTGCTTTCATGAGAGAGTCCAGGATTCCCATTTCTACTGACTTACAGACCTCAGGAGATCGCCAAGGGAGCATACAGTATCATCTATACCCCTTCGCTGATCACTTACCTCATAGGATTGAGGTTGGCTCTGGTAAGCACAATATACTTACCATATACCAGGAACCTGCTGACAAGAAAAAACTTGTACTACCACATTGTTTTTGAACATTTCAATGTATATACCTTATAGAAAATAATCCTTATACTATTTATACATTTATAGCGGTGCGCCTTACCAATAGTTGAGATTTTCTCTTTCTACTCACATATAATATAATATAATATATATATATATATATATATATATATGTGTGTGTTTATATATATATATATATATGCCACAGTAGGAAGCTAGACTCCAGAAAACGTGTTTATATTTGTAGACTTAAACTTGGCAATCAAACATGGTCAATTATCACAGAGGTCCTCTGTGCTGTTAGTTATGGGACTGGTCACCGGCTGCTTGCACCTCTGAACCTCTGCTTTTTGACTGTCTCATCCCCTCTGGAGCTGTTGCTCCCAGTTCTGAGCACTTCACAATGCTAATGGGGCTAATCTAAGCATCACTCACAGCTGCATAGCGCAGGCTCAGCACAGCGATAGATGGACGTGCACGTGATCCTCTTCTTGCTTCCTCCCACATACTCCAGCAGGCAGGTTCCGTCTCTCCTCCCGCCGGGCTAAGAGCTCCCCTGGCCAGCTATTTTTTTTCCTTCTGCACTCACTGCTGTGCCAGCCCCAGGGGAGCTCTTAGCCCGGGTCATTTGACAGTAGTTCCAGTACATACAGTCCCAGACCGGGACTGTTCTGGTGAAACCGGGGCAGGTGGCAACCCTAGTTTGGGCTTTGATTAGATTAAGAATTAGTTATATGGTTAGAGCTAGAATTACAGTTAGGTTTAGGGCTAGGGCTAGGAATACAGCTAGGGTTTGGTCTAGGATTAGTGTTTGTGCTAGGGCTAGGATTACAGCTAGGTCTGGGCCATGGTTAGGGTTAGGATTAGAGTTAGGTTTAGTTCTTGGGCTCGGGCTATGACAATTAGTGTTTGTGTTAGGGTTAGGACTAGGATTAGTAGAGTTTGTGTTTTTGCTAGGACTAAGATTACAGCTAGGGGTTGGGCAAGGATTAGAGTTAGTGTAAGGGTTTGGGCTAGGATTAGATTAAGAATTGGTTCTAGGGATAGAGCTAGGATTACAGTTAGGTTTAGTGCTAGGGCTAGGATTACAGCTAGGGTTTGTGTTAGGGTTAGCATTAGTGTTTGTGCTTGGATTAAAGCTAGGGTTTGTGCTAGGGTTAGCATTAGGGTTTGTGCTAGGACTAGAGTAAGTGTTTGTACTAGGGTTAGAATTACAGCTAGGATTTGGGCTAGGGTTATGGTTAGGATTAGAGTTAGTGTTAGTGCTAGGGTTAGGGCTATGATTATAATTAGTGTTTGTGTTAGGGTTAGGACTAGGATTAGTAGAGTTAGTGCTTGTGCTAGGGCTAGGATTATTTGCATGTAAAATATGGGTATGGTACTTCACATTTCACTTTTTAGATCTAACAGCGTTCACTATTTTAAGGCGCATTATTAAAATATTAAATATAAAATATTGAATAAAATATTAATAATAATTATTAAAAATTATTATAGTAACTGTAAACTTTACACAGCTCTGTAAAAAAATTAATCAGCTTCTCTGGTTTTACTATTTATAGGTATGTGTTTGAGTAAAAACAGAATTTATGCTTACCTGATAAATTACTTTCTCCAACGGTGTGTCCGGTCCACGGCGTCATCCTTACTTGTGGGATATTCTCTTCCCCAACAGGAAATGGCAAAGAGTCCCAGCAAAGCTGGTCACATGATCCCTCCTAGGCTCCGCCCACCCCAGTCATTCGACCGACGGACAGGAGGAAATATATATAGGAGAAACCATATGATACCGTGGTGACTGTAGTTAGAGAAAATAATTCATCAGACCTGATTAAAAAAACCAGGGAGGGCCGTGGACCGGACACACCGTTGGAGAAAGTAATTTATCAGGTAAGCATAAATTCTGTTTTCTCCAACATTGGTGTGTCCGGTCCACGGCGTCATCCTTACTTGTGGGAACCAATACCAAAGCTTTAGGACACGGATGAAGGGAGGGAGCAAATCAGGTCACCTAAATGGAAGGCACCACGGTTTGCAAAACCTTTCTCCCAAAAATAGCCTCCGAAGAAGCAAAAGTATCAAATTTGTAAAATTTGGCAAAAGTGTGCAGTGAAGACCAAGTCGCTGCCTTACATATCTGGTCAACAGAAGCCTCGTTCTTGAAGGCCCAGGTGGAAGCCACAGCCCTAGTGGAGTGAGCTGTGATTCTTTCAGGAGGCTGCCGTCCGGCAGTCTCATAAGCCAATCGGATAATGCTTTTAAGCCAAAAGGAAAGAGAGGTAGAAGTCGCTTTTTGACCTCTCCTTTTACCAGAATAAACAACAAACAAGGAAGATGTTTGTCTGAAATCTTTAGTAGCCTCTAAATAGAATTTTAGAGCACGAACTACGTCCAAATTGTGTAACAAACGTTCCTTCTTTGAAACTGGATTCGGACACAAAGAAGGTACAACTATCTCCTGGTTAATATTTTTGTTGGAAACAACTTTCGGAAGAAAACCAGGCTTAGTACGCAAAACCACCTTATCTGCATGGAACACCAGATAGGGCGGAGAACACTGCAGAGCAGATAACTCTGAAACTCTTCTAGCAGAAGAAATTGCAACCAAAAACAAAACTTTCCAAGATAATAACTTAATATCTACGGAATGTAAGGGTTCAAACGGAACCCCTTAAAGAACTGAAAGAACTAGATTTAGACTCCAGGGAGGAGTCAAAAGTCTGTAAACAGGCTTGATCCTAACCAGAGCCTAAACAAATGCTTGAACATCTGGCACGGCTGCCAGTCTTTTGTGAAGTAAAACAGATAAAGCAGAGATCTGTCCCTTCAGAGAACTTGCAGATAATCCTTTCTCCAAACCTTCTTGTAGAAAGGATAGAATCTTAGGTATTTTTATCTTGTTCCATGGGAATCCTTTAGATTCACACCAACAGATATATTTTTTCCATATTTTATGGTAGATTTTTCTAGTTACAGGCTTTCTAGCCTGAATCAGAGTATCTATTACAGAATCTGAAAACCCACGCTTTGATAAAATCAAGCGTTCAATCTCCAAGCCGTCAGTTGGAGGGAAACCAGATTCGGATGTTCGAATGGACCCTGAACAAGAAGGTCCTGTCTCAAAGGTAGCTTCCATGGTGGAGCCGATGACATATTCACCAGGTCTGCATACCAAGTCCTGCGTGGCCACGCAGGAGCTATCAAGATCACAGAGGCCCTCTCCTGATTGATCCTGGCTACCAGCCTGGGGATGAGAGGAAACGGTGGGAATACATAAGCTAGGTTGAAGGTCCAAGGTGCTACTAGTGCATCTACTAGAGTCGCCTTGGGATCCCTGGATCTGGACCCGTAGCAAGGAACCTTGAAGTTCTGACGAGACGCCATCAGATCCATGTCTGGAATGCCCCATAATTGAGTTATTTGGGCAAAGATTTCCGGATGGAGTTCCCACTCCCCCGGATGGAATGTCTGACGACTCAGAAAATCCGCTTCCCAATTTTCCACTCCTGGGATGTGGATCGCAGACAAGTGGCAGGAGTGATCCTCCGCCCATTGAATTATCTTGGTCACTTCTTTCATCGCCAGGGAACTCCTTGTTCCCCCCTGATGATTGATATATGCAACGGTCGTCATGTTGTCTGACTGAAACCTTATGAATTTGGCCTTTGCTAGTTGAGGCCAAGCTCTGAGAGCATTGAATATCGCTCTCAGTTCCAGAATGTTTATCGGGAGAAGAGACTCTTCCCGAGACCATAGACCCTGAGCTTTCAGGGATTCCCAGACCGCGCCCCAGCCCACTAGGCTGGCGTCGGTCGTGACAATGACCCACTCTGGTCTGCGGAAGCTCATTCCCTGTGAAAGATTGTCCAGGGTCAGCCACCAACGGAGTGAATCTCTGGTCTTTTGATCTACTTGAATCGTCGGAGATAAGTCTGTATAATCCCCATTCCACTGTCTGAGCATGCACAGTTGTAATGGTCTTAGATGAATTCGTGCAAAAGGAACTATGTCCATTGTTGCAACCATCAATCCTATTACTTCCATGCACTGCGCTATGGAAGGACGAGGAACAGAATGAAGAACTTGACAAGAGCTTAGAAGTTTTGATTTTCTGACCTCTGTCAGAAAAATCCTCATTTCTAAGGAATCTATTATTGTTCCCAAGAAGGGAACTCTTGTTGACGGGGACAGAGAACTTTTTTCTTTGTTCACCTTCCATCCGTGAGATCTGAGAAAGGCTAGGACGATGTCCGTATGAGCCTTTGCTTTTGACAGGGACGACGCTTGAATCAGGATGTCGTCTAAGTAAGGTACTACTGCAATGCCCCTTGGTCTTAGAACCGCTAGAAGGGACCCTAGTACCTTTGTGAAAATCCTTGGAGCAGTGGCTAATCCGAATGGAAGTGCCACAAACTGGTAATGCTTGTCCAGAAAAGCGAACCTTAGGAACTGATGATGTTCCTTGTGGATAGGAATATGTAGATACGCATCCTTTAAGTCCACGGTAGTCATAAATTGATTTTCCTGGATAGTAGGTAGGATCGTTCGAATAGTTTCCATTTTGAACGATGGTACCCTGAGAAATTTGTTTAGGATCTTGAGATCCAAAATTGGTCTGAATGTTCCCTCTTTTTTGGGAACTATGAACAGGTTGGAATAAAAACCCATCCCTTGTTCTCTTATTGGAACAGGATGAATCACTCCCATCTTTAACAGGTCTTCTACACAATGTAAGAATGCCTGTCTTTTTATTTGGTTTGAAGATAATTGAGACCTGTGGAACCTTCCCCTTGGGGGTAGTTCCTTGAATTCCAGGAGATAACCTTGAGAAACTATTTCTAGCGCCCAAGGATCCTGAACATCTCTTGCCCAAGCCTGAGCAAAGAGAGAAAGTCTGCCCCCCACCAGATCCAGTCCCGGATCGGGGGCTACCCCTTCATGCTGTTTTAGAAGCAGTGGTAGGCTTCTTGGCCTGCTTACCCTTGTTCCAGCCTTGCATTGGTTTCCAGGCTGGCTTGGGTTGTGAAGTATTACCCTCTTGCTTAGAGGATGAAGAATTAGAGGCTGGTCCGTTTCTGCGAAAGGGATGAAAATTAGGCTTATTTTTAGCCTTAAAGGACCTATCCTGTGGGAGGGCGTGGCCCTTTCCCCCAGTGATGTCTGAAATAATCTCTTTCAAATCAGGTCCAAATAATGTTTTACCCTTGAAAGGAATGTTAAGCAATTTTGTCTTGGAAGACACATCCGCTGACCAAGACTTTAGCCAAATCGCTCTGCGCGCCACGATAGCAAACCCTGAATTTTTCGCCGCTAATCTAGCTAATTGCAAAGCGGCATCTAAAATAAAAGAGTTAGCCAATTTAAGTGCTTGAACTCTGTCCATAACCTCCTCATACGAAGATTCTTTATTGATCGACTTTTCTAGTTCCTCGAACCAGAAACACGCTGCCGTAGTGACAGGAACAATGCATGAAATTGGTTGTAGAAGGTAACCTTGCTGAACAAAAATCTTTTTAAGCAAACCCTCTAATTTTTTATCCATAGGATCTTTGAAAGCACAACTATCTTCGATAGGAATAGTAGTGCGTTTGTTTAGAGTAGAAACCGCCCCCTCGACCTTGGGGACTGTCTGCCATAAGTCCTTTCTGGGGTCGACTATAGGAAATAATTTCTTAAATATAGGGGGGGGACAAAAGGTATGCCGGGCCTTTCCCACTCTTTATTTACTATGTCCGCCACCCGCTTGGGTATAGGAAAAGCGTCGGGGGGCACCGGAACCTCTAGGAACTTGTCCATTTTACATAACTTCTCTGGAATTACCAAATTGTCACAATCATCCAGAGTAGATAATACCTCCTTAAGCAGTGCGCGGAGATGTTCTAATTTAAATTTAAATGTCACAACATCAGGTTCAGCTTGATGAGAAATTTTTCCTGAATCTGAAATTTCTCCCTCAGACAAAACCTCCCTCATGGCCCCTTCAGATTGGTGTGAGGGTATGACAGAACAATTATCATCAGCGTCCTCTTGCTCTTCAGTGTTTAAAACAGAGCAATCACGCTTTCTCTGATAAGTAGGCATTTTGGATAAAAGATTTGCTATAGAGTTATCCATTACAGCCGTTAATTGTTGCATGGTAATAAGTACTGGCACACTAGATGTACTAGGGGCCTCCTGTGTGGGCATAACTGGTGTAGACACAGTAGGGGATGATGTAGTATCATGTTTACTCCCCTCATTTGAGGAATCATCTTGGGCAATATCATTATCTGTGGCATTACTGTCCTTACTTTGTTTGGACACTATGGCACAATTATCACATAAATTTAAATGGGGAGACACCTTGGCTTTCATACATATAGAACATAGCTTATTTGATGGTACAGACATGTTAAACAGGCTTAAACTTGTCAACAAAGCACAAAAAACGTTTTAAAATAAAACCGTTACTGTCACTTTAAATTTCAAACTGAAAACACTTTATTACTGAATATGTGAAAAAGTATGAAGGAATTGTTCAAAATTCACCAAAATTTCACCACAGTGTCTTAAAGCATTAAAAGTATTGCACACCAAATTTCAGAGCTTTAACCCTTAAAATAACGGAACCGGAGCCGTTTTTACATTTAACCCCTATACAGTCCCAGCTATATGCTTTGCTGAGACCCAACCAAGCCCAGAGGGGAATACGATACCAAATGATGCCTTCTATAAGCTTTTTCAGTGATTTTTAGCTCCTCATACATGCATCTGCATGCCTTGCTCTCCAAAAACAACTGCGCATTAGTGGCGCGAAAATGAGGCTCTGTCTATAACTAGAAAAGGCCCCCATCTGAAAAAGGTGTCCAACACAGTGCCTGCCGTTTTTCTAAACAATCCCCAAGATTATAATAACCATTATTAGTTAGAATCTGTATAATATGCCTAGTAAAGCAATCGTTTTAGCCCAGAAAAATGTCTACCAGTTTTTTAAGCCCTTTTTGAAGCCCTTTATTCTTTTATGTTTAACTTAAGAAAATGGCTTACCGGTCCCCATGAGGGGAAATGACAGCCTTCCAGCATTACATGGTCTTGTTAGAAATATGGCTAGTCATACCTTAAGCAGAAAGGTCTGCTAACTGTTTCCCCCAACTGAAGTTACTTCATCTCAACAGTCCTGTGTGGAAACAGCAATCGATTTTAGTAACTGTCTGCTAAAATCATCTTCCTCTTACAAACAGAAATCTTCATCCTTTTTCTGTTTCAGAGTAAATAGTACATACCAGCACTATTTTAAAATAACAAACACTTGATAGAAGAATAAAAACTACATTTAAACACCAAAAAAACTCTTAACCATCTCCGTGGAGATGTTGCCTGTGCAACGGCAAAGAGAATGACTGGGGTGGGCGGAGCCTAGGAGGGATCATGTGACCAGCTTTGCTGGGACTCTTTGCCATTTCCTGTTGGGGAAGAGAATATCCCACAAGTAAGGATGACGCCGTGGACCGGACACACCAATGTTGGAGAAATTAACATTTTTGTTTTATTCTGTAAACTAATGACAACATTTCTCCAAACTTCCAGATAAAAATATTGTCATTTAGATAATTTATTTGCAGAAAATGATAACTGGTCAAAATAACAAAAAGATGCAATGTTTTCAGCCCTCGAATAATGCAAAGAAAACAAGTTCATATTAATTTTTAAACCTTTTAATCTGCCCTATTCCAGGTAACCTTCTCTGATGAGTCCAATTTTTATCATTGCCCAACACCTGGTCGACTAATGGTTCGATGGAGACATGGAGAGACCTACAAGCCACAGTGTCTTGTTGACGATCTGGGGTGTTTCAGCAAGGCTGGGATCAGGCAGATTTAACTTTGTAAAGGACGCATGAATAAAGCCACAAACAAGGTTATCCTGGAAGAAAACAGACTTCCTTTTGCTCTGACAATGTTTCCCCAACTCTGAGGATTGTTTTCTCCAGCAGGACAATGCTCCATGCTACACAGCTAGGTCAATAAAGGTGTTGATGGAGGACGACACGATCAAGACCATGTCATGGAATGCCCAATCTCCAGACCAGAACCCCACTGAAAATCTCTGATCAAGAGGAGGATGGATGGTCACAAACCATCAAACACAGCCAAGCTGCTTAAATGTGTGCACCAGGCATGTCATAAAGTCACCCATCAGCAATGTGAAGGGTTGGTGGAGAGCATCCAAGATGCATGAAAGCTGTGATTTTAAATCAGGGTTATTCCACCAAATATTGATTTCTAAAGTCTTGCTAAGTTAAAACATTAGCATTGTGTTGTTTAAAAATGAATATGAACTTGTTTCTTTGCATTATTCGAGGCCTGAAAACACTGCACTTATTTTTTATTTTGACCAGTTTTCCTCTTCTTCAAATAAATGCTCTAAATGACAATAATTTTATTTGGAAATTCAGGAGAAATGTTGTCAGTAGTTTATAGAATAAAACAAAAATATTTAAATAGTAAAACCAGGGAAACTGATAATTTTGCAGTGGCCTCTTAGGGTTAGGGTTTTTCCAGAGCAGAATGTATATATATATCCTATCATATCACATCACACACATATATATATATATATATATATATATATATACACAATATATATATATATATATATATATATATATATATATATATATATATATATATATACTGTATATATTCTAGGGGATATATAAATATGAATATTCGATGGGATATTTAGAATTTTTAAGTACATCTATAATAAATATTTACATTAATTATTAATATTTTTCAATATTTTATATTTAATAAATACATAACACACCTTAAGATAACTGATGTCGGATTAGCGCACATGAAGAATTAATATACTCCTGTTGGGCTTGTGCGCAAGCGATGTGTTAGGTTTTTTCTTCTGCACTCTCCATTGAATTCTTTGGGGAGAATAAGTTACTTCGGTCGCGATATCTGATTTTTTAAAAATGTGAAACAGCTCATGCATACAAAAAGCAACTCTTCTGCTGCACATTTTGTTAATAATACTTCTTTGTTTGGGACATTTTATGTTTTTTGCCTCTACTGAAAAATTTGTTTGGGTGCTCATGAATTGTTCCAGTAACATTTTTGCTCCAAAGAAATAGTGGGTTAGAATTTTTAACTAGTATATAAAGTCATGTGACATTAAACACAAATGAAAATGTACATTTACTGCATTTACTAAATAATGCAGCTTTATTTCGTCAAATGAGTATATTGTTTTATGTTTTTTTCTTTTCCCGGATTTCCCAGTACCCCAGAACAAAAGAACACTTGTTAACCAATCACAAACTAATACATACACAGCATAGCATGTACAGTTATGGTAAGGGACAGGGGTAATCTGCCCTCTTCTATTCCCTTAAGATGGTTTAGCACTGATACAACTAAGTTACTTCATAATAATGTATTAAACAAGTATTTAAACAGACATATATTCCCTTCTAATTCCTTTTCAATATCTAAATATAAATACATATTTATATATTCACAAAAAAATATTCCCATCTAGTTAAGGTGCCCATTGCTGTTTCAAAGAATGATTTTTCTATCATGACTAATAATCCACCATAAAAGAAGAAATTACTACAGATAAGGTGAGAGAACAGGAGGAGATAAAGAATCCTCACAGAAAATTAGATAACAGTATTAAATACCGAAGACCTACTGGGAAAAAGTGGAACAAGCACAATTTTCAGATTATTTTACAGCAAAAGAGAAAAATAAATAATCAATACTTATTGCAATAAAGTTATACTGTCAATAATTCCATTTTTTAGACATTATTATAATGTTGAGTTTAATGTTTCTTTAAATGTATTTATTTTGTATCTAAACTAAATCTACCAGTTTCATTTGGTTGATATTCAGAAGTTTGTATAATATCTCTAGGGCTGGATTTCAAATTAGACAATAATGGCAATTGCCTAGGGGCGCCTTTAAACAGAGGACGACTTTCCTGGTTTATCAAGTGATACAAATTTGAAGTACACTTCCTACAATCTTTTTAAGGCTGGCTACAAACTATACACCCTGACTACTAGGCTTGTGCCTTCATTTTGTTACAAATGCAAATTTGTTTTACTGAAATTAATATCCGAATGAAGGCACTAACTAAATTAAAGAGTAATCAATATAATTAATTAGTGTATACATTATTCTTTCAATTAGGTGAATACTTCCCTATAGCACACTGGGAAGATGCTCTAATCTTCTTCTTCGTCATAGACTCCAGGGCCGTGCTAATAAGAACATTAGTGCAGCGGATCGCAGAACCTGCGCTAGAGGAACTCCTCCTTTAGTGCAGGCGGGGGGGGGGGGGGCACGCTAATCTGACCTTCTTCACAGAGTCCAGGGCTGTACTAATTGGAGAATTAGGCCCTGGACTCTGTGAAGAAGGGTCGAATATACGCTCCCCTCCCAAACAAGTGCTAAAGGAGAAGGCCCTATAGCTCAGGCCCTGGGAATATTAGTGGAGTCTATGAAGAAAAAGAAGATTAGCGCGGCTCCCCAGCAAGCTATAGGTACAGGTGACACTGTGCTGCCAGCAGCAAGATAACAATTATATTTGTTTTAATGAAAACTTATGTAAATGTTAATGAATATTCACTACTCGGTCCGAAGCATATACTGAATGGGGCAGCACATGAATATTCTGAAAAACTACATTTACCGAATATTTGTTTCAAATGATTTGTCCAACACAAATTTAGTGCTGCACAAGTCTAATAATCACTGTCAATGATACCAGCATCACAAAAGTACCTTTAACACTTTGCAAACCAAACCAATAAGAATAACAAAAGTCCCTCTAAGAAACAGTCAACACTAACAAATGCACAAAGAAAACTTTAAAAAAGCTGAATAATAATAAAAAAAGAGACAAGTCAGTTCTAAAGAAGTAACACATAACCGTAAGACGAGGTAGTTCACAGGGGCAATATAGTAATTTGTCTCTGGATTTATAATAATAATGAGGGTTAGGTGAAAAAAAAACCCAACCATGCCTAAAGAATGCCCCAAAATGTTCAGCGTCAGTCTCTTGTTAGCTTCTAAACTTTTTTTTCCATATGGTTCTCATTCTGCCCAGAGAGTCTAATTAACCCTAACGAAATAGGCATCTGAACATTTGATAATAATGAAAAACAGTGACAATTCATTAACTTTAGCGTTTGTCTGAAAACGCACATGTCTACAATTGATACTTCTTTACACTGCCGCATTCCTTAATTTATTGAAGCAGCACATTAATATACCACCAAGCTGACTTTTTACCTCTTTGTCTCAAGTATCTATGTGGATTTATTTAGGAACAATTATTGTAACACTCACAGAATTGTGCAATGAAAATGAGACTCATGTTTGGGATTTGTATTGGGATTTTCTGTGAACATTGGATCAAGTCTTTTTTACATTGAACATTGGATCAAGTCTTAAAATCTGCATAAAGTACAAACTGTATATAATAAAGTATATTGTATAGCTCAGCACTTGATTAACTTGAGTCACAACTATTTGATAATCTACTTTTTTGTTTTAAAATATATATGGAGAGTAAAGGTTGTGAATATGCTTAGAGACAAATGTTTGATATACTGTTTTGCTGTGCTTTCCCATTGAAATAATATTTAAATAAAGTTACAAACACATACCAAAACACTTCCTATTTGGGGTTGATTCACTAATTAAAGGACCAGTCAACACAGTAGATTTGGATAATCAACAAATGCAAGATAACAAGACAATGCAATAGCACTTAGTCTGAACTTCACATGAGTAGTAGATTTTTTTTCTGACAATTTTAAAAGTTATGTATTTTTACACTCCCCCTGTACCATGTGACAGCCATCAGCCAATCACAAATGCATACACGTACCATGTGACAGCCATCAGCCATTCACAAATGCATACACACTTTTTCTTGCACATGCTCAGTAGGAGCTGGTGACTCAAAAAGTTTAAATATAAAAAGACTGTGCATATTTTGTTAATGGAAGTAAATTGGAAAGTTGTTTAAAATGGAATGCTCTATCTGAATAATAAAAGTTTAATTTTGATGGAGTGTCCCTTTAAGTAATTTGTTCTCATGTCTAAATATATTCTCAAATAAAAAAAGAGGTCTTTATATGTTTATAGGCAACATTTTTAACTGTTTAAATGTTGTTAAATTTTACTTTTATTGTATATTGTTTTTGTGTGTTTTTCTGCTGAATTACATATGTTTACATAGTGTTACATACATACACCATAACATTTTATTTTTTGGGTTTGATTCACCAATTAAGAAAAGATTCTTAAATAAAAAAAAAAATATTTTTAGGAAACTGAAATACATTTCAAGGATTTAAAATGAATATATATTTAATATTTTATATATATTTTTATCACCAGTAGACTGTTTAATAACTACGTTTAGATGTAAACTTCCTGCTTTAATTTATTAATTAACAAAAAGAAGAACCGACAACTGTGTTTATGTTTGTTGAAAAATAACAAGCGAATAAGCTGTGTGTGCAAGGATCTAGACCAAACTGTAAATAATCACAAACATTTGTTTTCCTATGAACACATGCTTTAATTTTACATTGTATCAGTTTATTTATTGCATATTTGTATTGTTTTCTGTAACATACAACACATAGCGTATGTTTTCAGCAGATCGTATTGCTGAGCATATTAGCAGACATGTTGAGTTATTTTACACACACATATGCTTGCGTTTTACTGTACGTAAATTCTGTTTTACTGGTATACAGCAGAACAAATGTGATGCTAATTATCTTTACAGAGGGATGATCACTCACACACAACAAATGTCTGCTATCACTTTCACTCACTTTGTCTGTTCTAGTCTGTATTTATGAAAGTACCAATAAAGCTCTCTCTCTCTTTTTCTTTCTTCCTCTCTCTCTCTTTCTCTCTCTCTTTCTTTCTCTTTTTCTTTCTCTTTTTTTCTTTCTCTCTCTCTCTCTCTCTCTCTCTTTCCTTCTCTTTTTTCTTTCTCTTTTTTCTTTCTTTCTTTCTTTCTTTCTTTCTTTCTTTCTTTCTCTCTCTCCTTTGACTCTTTCACTCTCTCTTTCTCTATCTTTCTCTGTCTCTTTCTTTCTCTTTTTTTCTTTCTTTCTCTTTTTTTCTTTCTTTCTCTTTTTTTCTTTCTTTCTATTTTTTTCTTTCTTTTTTTTCTCTCTCTTTCTCCTTCGCTCTCTTTCTTTCTTTCTCTTGAGTCTTTCTATCTCTCTCTCCTTCTCTCTCTCTCTCTCTCTCTCTTTCTCTCTTCTCTTTCTCTATCTATCTCTCTTTCTCTCTCTCTATTTTTCTCTCTCTCTATTTTTCTCTCTCTCTATCTCTATCTCTTTCTCGCTCTCTCTATCTCTTTTTGTCTCTCTCTTTTTCTCCCTTTCTCTTTCGCTCTTTCTCTCTCTCACTTTCTCTCTCTTTCTCCCTCTCTCTATCTTTTTTTCTCTCTCTCTTTTCCCTTTAGCTTTCTCTCTTTCTCTCTCTTTCTCTTTCTTTCTCTTTCTCTCTCTCTCTCTTCTCTCTCTCACATACACTCTCTCTCTTTCTCCCTCTCTCTCTTTCTCCCTCTCTCTCTCTTTCTCTCTCTCTTTCTCCCTTTTTCTCTCTCTCTTTTTCCCTTTATCTTTCTCTCGCTTTCTCACACACTCCCTCTTTCTCTCTTTCTCACACACTCTCTCTTTCTCCCACACTCTCTCTCTCTCTTTCTTTTTCTCTCTCTCTTTCTCCATATCTCTCTCTATCACTTTCTCACTCTCTTTCTTGCTTTATCTTTTTCTCTCTCTTTCTCTCTCTCTCTCTTTCTCTATATCTCTTTCCCGCTCTCTCTTTCTCTCTTTATCTTTTTCTCTATCTCTCTTTCTCCCTTTCTCTTTCCCTCTCTTTCTCTCTCTTTATTGCACTCTCTCTCTCTTTGGCCCCTAGTTATCAACCCGTCAACTTACTTGCATTCGCCGGCACCAATACACTCGCCTAAGATCGCCTAACATCGCTGCCGCAGACCTGAATACGTTCTCCAAAGTTACTAAAAAAACTGTCAAAAAGCCGCGCACCAAGTACGGGGCAATGAGCAGTGGACTGTTGTTAACTAACAGTCATCGATCTCGCTGCTCTTCGGCTTTTTCACAGCTTTTTCACAGCTTTATTGGTATACTGTCACTAAACACTCAAACTATACTATACTGTTTTACCCCTATACCGCTGCTCCTGGACCCGGTCGCAACTAAAGTTATTAACCCCTAAACCGTCGCTCCCGGAGCCCACCACAACTAAATAAAGTTATTAAACCCTAAACCGCCGCCCCCGAAGCCCACCGCCACCTACATTATACTTATTAACCCCTAATCTGCCCCCCCTACACCGCCGCCACCTACATTATACTTATTAACCCCTAATCTGCCCCCCCTACACCTCCACCACCTACATAACACTTATTAACCTCTAATCTGCCGTCCCCAATGTCGCCGCCACTATATTAAATTTATTAACCCCTAAACCTAAGTCTAACCCTAACACCCCCTAACTTAAATCTAATTTAAATAAATATAAATAAAATTCCTATCATTAACTACATTATTCCTATTTAAAACTAAATACTTACCTATAAAATAAACCCTAAGCTAGCTACAATATAACTAATAGTTACATTGTATCTAGCTTAGGGTTTATTTTTATTTTACAGGCAAGTTTGTATTTAATTTAACTAGGTAGAATAGTTATTAAATAGTTATTAACTATTTAATAACTACCTAGCTAAAATAAAGACAAAAGTACCTGTAAAATAAAACCAAACCTAAGTTACAATTACACCTAACACTACACTATAATTAAATACATTATCTAAATTAAATACAATTAACTAAATTAAATACAATAACCTAAATTAAATTATGTAAAGTACAAAAAACAAACACTAAATTACAGAAAATAATAAACAAATTACAGAGATTTAAACTAATTACACTTACCGGGAGACGTCTTTATCCAAGCCGGGCAGAAGTGGTCCTCCAGACGGGCAGAAGTCTTCATTGAAGCCGGGCAGAAGTGGTCCTCCAGACGGCAGAAATCTTCATCCAGACGGCATCTTCTATCTTCATCCATCCGGCGCGGAGCGGGTCCATCTTCAAGACATCCGACGCGGAGCATCCTCATCGGCCGACAACTACCCGACGAATAAAGGTTCCTTTAAGTGACGTCATCCAAGATGGCATCCCTTAGATTCCGATTGGCTGATAGAATTCTATCAGCCAATCGGAATTAAGGTAGAAAAAATCCTATTGGCTGATGCAATCAGCCAATAGGATTGAACTTCAATCCTATTGGCTGATTGGAACAGCCAATAGAATGCGAGCTCAATCCTATTGGCTGTTCCAATCAGCCAATACGATTGAAGTTCAATCCTATTGGCTGATTGCATCAGCCA